>NW_027018265.1:0-49643 GCF_032854445.1 Liolophura sinensis | reverse complement strand
AGATTGTCTTCGACTTAGAAGTAAGACAACTGCTGGGTGAGTTAAATGGGCTTGGCCCAAGATTTGACGGCGTCTGGGCTACCGAAGGGCACATAACTTATAATGAAAAGTTGAATAAAGTAATGACCAGTCGCGATTGTACATAGTTAATGTAGTCGATTTCAATTCGCAAAAAGACCAGGCAAAAATCCAAAAGTAGAAAAACTGTTCCAGTGCTGCTGGTAAGAGGCTAATCCGACGTATTTTTGGACGAGAAATCGAATGGTGCAAACCGCGTTGCTCTCCGACCAATACTTTTGGCTGTAGCCACAAATGAATAATCATTGATGTCAAGATCACGTGCCCAGCAACGGCTCTTACTCCATGGAAACCAAGGAACTTTGCAATTTTTCAACAGCTGGAGATGCCTGGCCCAATTGCGCATCTTTTGGCACCTTATTGATGTGGGTCAGTGTTCAATTGTACTTTTTACAGCGGACTGTATCAAGTACCTTTTGTTTTTTATATACAAATGGTGTGGTTTTTCTACATGTAGATAAAGACATTGAGTTTGTCTTCGACTTAGAAGTAAGACATTTGCTGGGTGAGTTAAATGGGCTTGGCCCAAAGATTTGACGTCGTCTGGGCTACCGAAGGGCACATAACTTATAATGAAAAGTTGAATATAGTAATGACCAGTCGCGATTGTACATAATAAATGTAGCCGATTTCAATTAGCAAAAAGACCAGGCAAAAGTCCAAAAGTGGAAAAACTGTTCCAATGCTGCTGGTAAGAGGCTAATCCGACGTATTTTTTGACGAGGAAATCGAATGGTGCAAACCGCGTTGCTCTCCGACCAATACTTTTGGCTGTAGCCACAAATGAATAATCATTGATGTCAAGATCACGTGCCCAGCAACGGCTCTTACTCCATGGAAACCAAGGAAATTTGCAATTTTTCAACAGCTGGAGATGCCTGGCCCAATTGCGCATCTTTTGGCACCTTATTGATGTGGGTCAGTGTTCAATTGTACTTTTTACAGCGGACTGTATCAAGTACCTTGTGTTTTTTTTTATATACAAATGGTGTGGTTTTTCTACATGTAGATAAAGACATTGAGTTTGTCTTCGACTTAGAAGTAAGACATTTGCTGGGTGAGTTAAATGGGCTTGGCCCAAAGATTTGACGTCGTCTGGGCTACCGAAGGGCACATAACTTATAATGAAAAGTTGAACATAATAATGACCAGTCGCGATTGTACATAGTAAATGTAGCCGATTTCAATTCGCAAAAAGACC
Organism: Liolophura sinensis; assembly: GCF_032854445.1. NCBI lineage: Eukaryota > Metazoa > Mollusca > Polyplacophora > Chitonida > Chitonidae > Liolophura > Liolophura sinensis. Next base: position 48,364 of record NW_027018265.1, on the reverse strand, counting down.
AGGCAAAAATCCAAAAGTAGAAAAACTGTTCCAATGCTGCTGGTAAGAAGCTAATCCGACGTATTTTGTGACGAGAAATCGAATGGTGCAAACCGCGTTGCTCTCCGACCAATACTTTTGGCTGTAGCCACAAATGAATAATCATTGATGTCAAGATCACGTGCCCAGCAACGGCGCTTACTACATGAAAGCCAAGGAAATTTGCAATTTTTCAACAGCTGGAGATGCCTGGCCAATTGCGCATCTTTTGGCACCTTATTGATGTGGGTCAGTGTTCAATTGTACTTTTTACAGCAGACTGTATCATGTACCTTGTGTTTTTTTTATATACAAATGGTGTGGTTTTTCTACATGTAGATAAAGACATTGAGTTTGTCTTCGACTTAGAAGTAAGACATTTGCTGGGTGAGTTAAATGGGCTTGGCCCAAAGATTTGACGTCGTCTGGGCTACCGAAGGGCACATAACTTATAATGAAAAGTTGAATATAGTAATGACCAGTCGCGATTGTACATAGTTAATGTAGCCGATTTCAATTCGCAAAAAGACCAGGTAAAAATCCAAAAGTGGAAAAAACTCTTCCAATGCTGCTGGTAAGAGGCCAATCCGACGTATTTTTTGACGAGAAATCGAATGGTGCAAACCGCGTTGCTCTCCGACCAATACTTTTGGCTGTAGCCACAAATGAATAATCATTGATGTCAAGATCACGTGCCCAGCAACGGCTCTTACTCCATGGAAACCAAGGAAATTTGCAATTTTTCAACAGCTGGAGATGCCTGGCCCAATTGCGCATCTTTTGGCACCTTATTGATGTGGGTCAGTGTTCAATTGTACTTTTTACAGCGGACTGTATCAAGTACCTTGTGTTTTTTTTTATATACAAATGGTGTGGTTTTTCTACATGTAGATAAAGACATTGAGTTTGTCTTCGACTTAGAAGTAAGACATTTGCTGGGTGAGTTAAATGGGCTTGGCCCAAAGATTTGACGTCGTCTGGGCTACCGAAGGGCACATAACTTATAATGAAAAGTTGAATATAGTAATGACCAGTCGCGATTGTACATAATAAATGTAGCCGATTTCAATTAGCAAAAAGACCAGGCAAAAGTCCAAAAGTGGAAAAACTGTTCCAATGCTGCTGGTAAGAGGCTAATCCGACGTATTTTTTGACGAGAAATCGAATGGTGCAAACCGCGTTGCTCTCCGACCAATACTTTTGGCTGTAGCCACAAATGAATAATCACTGATGTCAAGATCACGTGACCAGCAACGGCGCTTACTACATGAAAGACAAGGAAATTTGCAATTTTTCAACAGCTGGAGATGCCTGGCCCAATTGCGCATCTTTTGGCACCTTATTGATGTGGGTCAGTGTTCAATTGTACTTTTTACAGCAGACTGTATCATGTACCTTGTGTTTTTTTATATACAAATGGTGTGGTTTTTCTACATGTAGATAAAGACATTGAGTTTGTCTTCGACTTAGAAGTAAGACATTTGCTGGGTGAGTTAAATGGGCTTGGCCCAAAAATTTGACGTCGTCTGGGCTACCGAAGGGCACATAACTTATAATGAAAAGTTGAATATAGTAATGACCAATCGCGATTGTACATAGTTAATGTAGCCGATTTCAATTCGCAAAACGACCAGGTAAAAATCCAAAAGTGGAAAAGCTTTTCCAATGCTGCTGGTAAGAGGCTAATCCGACGTATTTTTTGACGAGAAATCGAATGGTGCAAACCGCGTTGCTCTCCGACCAATACTTTTGGCTGTAGCCACAAATGAATAATCATTGATGTCAAGATCACGTGCCCAGCAACGGCTCTTACTCCATGGAAACCAAGGAAATTTGCAATTTTTCAACAGCTGGAGATGCCTGGCCCAATTGCGCATCTTTTGGCACCTTATTGATGTGGGTCAGTGTTCAATTGTACTTTTTACAGCGGACTGTATCAAGTACCTTGTGTTTTTTTTTATATACAAATGGTGTGGTTTTTCTACATGTAGATAAAGACATTGAGTTTGTCTTCGACTTAGAAGTAAGACATTTGCTGGGTGAGTTAAATGGGCTTGGCCCAAAGATTTGACGTCATCTGGGCTACCGAAGGGCACATAACTTATAATGAAAAGTTAAACATAATAATGACCAGTCGCGATTGTACATAGTAAATGTAGCCGATTTCAATTCGCAAAAAGACAAGGCAAAAATCCAAAAGTAGAAAAACTGTTCCAATGCTGCTGGTAAGAAGCTAATCCGACGTATTTTGTGACGAGAAATCGAATGGTGCAAACCGCGTTGCTCTCCGACCAATACTTTTGGCTGTAGCCACAAATGAATAATCATTGATGTCAAGATCACGTGCCCAGCAACGGCGCTTACTACATGAAAGCCAAGGAAATTTGCAATTTTTCAACAGCTGGAGATGCCTGGCCCAATTGCGCATCTTTTGGCACCTTATTGATGTGGGTCAGTGTTCAATTGTACTTTTTACAGCAGACTGTATCATGTACCTTTTGTTTTTTTATATACAAATGGTGTGGTTTTTCTACATGTAGATAAAGACATTGAGTTTGTCTTCGACTTAGAAGTAAGACATTTGCTGGGTGAGTTAAATGGGCTTGGCCCAAAGATTTGACGTCGTCTGGGCTACCGAAGGGCACATAACTTATAATGAAAAGTTGAATATAGTAATGACCAGTCGCGATTGTACATAGTTAATGTAGCCGATTTCAATTCGCAAAAAGACCAGGTAAAAATCCAAAAGTGGAAAAACTCTTCCAATGCTGCTGGTAAGAGGCTAATCCGACGTATTTTTTGACGAGAAATCGAATGGTGCAAACCGCGTTGCTCTCCGACCAATACTTTTGGCTGTAGCCACAAATGAATAATCATTGATTTCAAGATCACGTGCCCAGCAACGGCTCTTACTCCATGGAAACCAAGGAAATTTGCAATTTTTCAACAGCTGGAGATGCCTGGCCCAATTGCGCATCTTTTGGCACCTTATTGATGTGGGTCAGTGTTCAATTGTACTTTTTACACCGGACTGTATCAAGTACCTTGTGTTTTTTTTATATACAAATGGTGTGGTTTTTCTACATGTAGATAAAGACATTGAGTTTGTCTTCGACTTAGAAGTAAGACAACTGCTGGGTGAGTTAAATGGGCTTGGCCCAAAGATTTGACGTCGTCTGGGCTACCGAAGGGCACATAACTTATAATGAAAAGTTGAATATAGTAATGACCAGTCGCGATTGTACATAGTTAATGTAGCCGATTTCAATTCGCAAAAAGACCAGGCAAAAATCCAAAAGTGGAAAAACTGTTCCAATGCTGCTGGTAAGAGGCTAATCCGACGTATTTTTTGAAGAGAAATCGAATGGTGCAAACCGCGTTGCTCTCCGACCAATACTTTTGGCTGTAGCCACAAATAAATAATCATTGATGTCAAGATCACGTGCCCAGCAACGGCTCTTACTCCATGGAAACCAAGGAAATTTGCAATTTTTCAACAGCTGGAGATGCCTGGCCCAATTGCGCATCTTTTGGCACCTTATTGATGTGGGTCAGTGTTCAATTGTACTTTTTACAGCGGACTGTATCAAGTACCTTGTGTTTTTTTTATATACAAATGGTGTGGTTTTTCTACATGTAGATAAATACATTGAGTTTGTCTTCGACTTAGAAGTAAGACAACTGCTGGGTGAGTTAAATGGGCTTGGCCCAAAGATTTGACGTCGTCTGGGCTACCGAAGGGCACATAACTTATAATGAAAAGTTGAAAATAATAATGACCAGTCGCGATTGTACATAGTTAATGTAGCCGATTTCAATTCGCAAAAAGACCAGGCAAAAATCCAAAAGTGGAAAAAATTGTTCCACTGCTGCTGGTAAGAGGCTAATCCGACGTATTTTTTGACGAGAAATCGAATGGTGCAAACCGCGTTGCTCTCCGACCAATACTTTTGGCTGTAGCCACAAATGAATAATCATTGATGTCAAGATCACGTGCCCAGCAACGGCTCTTACTCCATGGAAACCAAGGAAATTTGCAATTTTTCAACAGCTGGAGATGCCTGGCCCAATTGCGCATCTTTTGGCACCTTATTGATGTGGGTCAGTGTTCAATTGTACTTTTTACAGCGGACTGTATCAAGTACCTTGTGTTTTTTTTTATATACAAATGGTGTGGTTTTTCTACATGTAGATAAATACATTGAGTTTGTCTTCCACTTAGAAGTACGACATTTGCTGGGTGAGTTAAATGGGCTTGGCCCAAAGATTTGACGTCGTCTGGGCTACCGAAGGGCACATAACTTATAATGAAAAGTTGAAAATAATAATGACCAGTCGCGATTGTACATAGTTAATGTAGCCGATTTCAATTCGCAAAAAGACCAGGCAAAAGTCCAAAAGTGGAAAAATTCTTCCACTGCTGCTGGTAAGAGGCTAATCCGACGTATTTTTGGACGAGAAATCGAATGGTGCAAACCGCGTTGCTCTCCGACCAATACTTTTGCTGTAGCCACAAATGAATAATCATTGATGTCAAGATCATGTGCCCAGCAACGGCTCTTACTCCATGGAAACCAAGGAAATGTGCAATTTTTCAACAGCTGGAGATGCCTGGCCCAATTGCGCATCTTTTGGCACCTTATTGATGTGGGTCAGTGTTCAATTGTACTTTTCACAGCGGACTGTATCAAGTACCTTGTGTTTTTTTTATATACAAATGGTGTGGTTTTTCTACATGTAGATAAATACATTGAGTTTGTCTTCGACTTAGAAGTACGACATTTGCTGGGTGAGTTAAATGGGCTTGGCCCAAAGATTTGACGTCGTCTGGGCTACCGAAGGGCACATAACTTATAATGAAAAGTTGAATATAATAATGACCAGTCGCGATTGTACATAGTTAATGTAGCCGATTTCAATTAGAAAAAATACCAGGCAAAAATCCAAAAGTGGAAAAACTGTTCCAATGCTGCTGGTAAGAGGCTAATCCGACGTATTTTTTGACGAGAAATCGAATGGTGCAAACCGTGTTGCTCTCCGACCAATACTTTTGGCTGTAGCCACAAATAAGTAATCATTGATTTCAAGATCACGTGCCCAGCAACGGCTCTTACTCCATGGAAACCAAGGAAATTTGCAATTTTTCAACAGCTGGAGATGCCTGGCCCAATTGCGCATCTTTTGGCACCTTATTGATGTGGGTCAGTGTTCAATTGTACTTTTTACAGCGGACTGTATCAAGTACCTTGTGTTTTTTTTATATACAAATGGTGTGGTTTTTCTACATGTAGATAAATACATTGAGTTTGTCTTCGACTTAGAAGTAAGACAACTGCTGGGTGAGTTAAATGGGCTTGGCCCAAAGATTTGACGTCGTCTGGGCTACCGAAGGGCACATAACTTATAATGAAAAGTTGAAAATAATAATGACCAGTCGCGATTGTACATAGTTAATGTAGCCGATTTCAATTCGCAAAAAGACCAGGCAAAAATCCAAAAGTGGAAAAATTGTTCCACTGCTGCTGGTAAGAGGCTAATCCGACGTATTTTTTGACGAGAAATCGAATGGTGCAAACCGCGTTGCTCTCCGACCAATACTTTTGGCTGTAGCCACAAATGAATAATCATTGATGTCAAGATCACGTGCCCAGCAACGGCTCTTACTCCATGGAAACCAAGGAAATTTGCAATTTTTCAACAGCTGGAGATGCCTGGCCCAATTGCGCATCTTTTGGCACCTTATTGATGTGGGTCAGTGTTCAATTGTACTTTTTACAGCGGACTGTATCAAGTACCTTGTGTTTTTTTTTATATACAAATGGTGTGGTTTTTCTACATGTAGATAAATACATTGAGTTTGTCTTCCACTTAGAAGTACGACATTTGCTGGGTGAGTTAAATGGGCTTGGCCCAAAGATTTGACGTCGTCTGGGCTACCGAAGGGCACATAACTTATAATGAAAAGTTGAAAATAATAATGACCAGTCGCGATTGTACATAGTTAATGTAGCCGATTTCAATTCGCAAAAAGACCAGGCAAAAGTCCAAAAGTGGAAAAATTCTTCCACTGCTGCTGGTAAGAGGCTAATCCGACGTATTTTTGGACGAGAAATCGAATGGTGCAAACCGCGTTGCTCTCCGACCAATACTTTTGGCTGTAGCCACAAATGAATAATCATTGATGTCAAGATCATGTGCCCAGCAACGGCTCTTACTCCATGGAAACCAAGGAAATGTGCAATTTTTCAACAGCTGGAGATGCCTGGCCCAATTGCGCATCTTTTGGCACCTTATTGATGTGGGTCAGTGTTCAATTGTACTTTTCACAGCGGACTGTATCAAGTACCTTGTGTTTTTTTTTATATACAAATGGTGTGGTTTTTCTACATGTAGATAAATACATTGAGTTTGTCTTCGACTTAGAAGTACGACATTTGCTGGGTGAGTTAAATGGGCTTGGCCCAAAGATTTGACGTCGTCTGGGCTACCGAAGGGCACATAACTTATAATGAAAAGTTGAATATAATAATGACCAGTCGCGATTGTACATAGTTAATGTAGCCGATTTCAATTAGAAAAAATACCAGGCAAAAATCCAAAAGTGGAAAAACTGTTCCAATGCTGCTGGTAAGAGGCTAATCCGACGTAATTTTTTGACGAGAAATCGAATGGTGCAAACCGTGTTGCTCTCCGACCAATACTTTTGGCTGTAGCCACAAATAAGTAATCATTGATTTCAAGATCACGTGCCCAGCAACGGCTCTTACTCCATGGAAACCAAGGAAATTTGCAATTTTTCAACAGCTGGAGATGCCTGGCCCAATTGCGCATCTTTTGGCACCTTATTGATGTGGGTCAGTGTTCAATTGTACTTTTTACAGCGGACTGTATCAAGTACCTTGTGTTTTTTTTATATACAAATGGTGTGGTTTTTCTACATGTAGATAAAGACATTGAGTTTGTCTTCGACTTAGAAGTAAGACAACTGCTGGGTGAGTTAAATGGGCTTGGCCCAAAGATTTGACGTCGTCTGGGCTACCGAGGGGCACATAACTTATAATGAAAAGTTGAATATAGTAATGACCAGTCGCGATTGTACATAGTTAATGTAGCCGATTTCAATTCGCAAAACGACCAGGTAAAAATCCAAAAGTGGAAAAACTGTTCCAATGCTGCTTGTAAGAGGCTAATCCGACGTATTTTTTGACGAGAAATCGAATGGTGCAAACCGCGTTGCTCTCCGACCAATACTTTTGGCTGTAGCCACAAATGAATAATCATTGATGTCAAGATCACGTGCCCAGCAACGGCTCTTACTCCATGGAAACCAAGGAAATTTGCAATTTTTCAACAGCTGGAGATGCCTGGCCCAATTGCGCATCTTTTGGCACCTTATTGATGTGGGTCAGTGTTCAATTGTACTTTTTACAGCGGACTGTATCAAGTACTTTGTGTTTTTTTTATATACAAATGGTGTGGTTTTTCTACATGTAGATAAAGACATTGAGTTTGTCTTCGACTTAGAAGTAAGACATTTGCTGGGTGAGTTAAATGGGCTTGGCCCAAAGATTTGACGTCGTCTGGGCTACCGAAGGGCACATAACTTATAATGAAAAGTTGAATATAGTAATGACCAGTCGCGATTGTACATAGTTAATGTAGCCGATTTCAATTCGCAAAAAGACCAGGCAAAAATCCAAAAGTGGAAAAACTGTTCCAATGCTGCTGGTAAGAGGCTAATCCGACGTATTTTGTGACGAGAAATCGAATGGTGCAAACCGCGTTGCTCTCCGACCAATACTTTTGGCTGTAGCCACAAATGAATAATCATTGATGTCAAGATCACGTGCCCAGCAACGGCTCTTACTCCATGGAAACCAAGGAAATTTGCAATTTTTCAACAGCTGAAGATGCCTGGCCCAATTGCGCATCTTTTGGCACCTTATTGATGTGGGTCAGTGTTCAATTGTACTTTTTACAGCAGACTTTATCATGTACCTTGTGTTTTTTTTATACACAAATGGTGTGGTTTTTCTACATGTAGATAAAGACATTGAGTTTGTCTTCGACTTAGAAGTAAGACATTTGCTGGGTGAGTTAAATGGGCTTGGCCCAAAGATTTGACGTCGTCTGGGCTACCGAAGGGCACATAACTTATAATGAAAAGTTGAATATAGTAATGACCAGTCGCGATTGTACATAGTTAATGTAGCCGATTTCAATTCGCAAAAATACCAGGCAAAAATCCAAAAGTGGAAAAACTGTTCCAATGCTGCTGGTAAGAGGCTAATCCGACGTATTTTTTGACGAGAAATCGAATGGTGCAAACCGCGTTGCTCTCCGACTAATACTTTTGGCTATAGCCACAAATGAATAATCATTGATGTCAAGATCACGTGCCCAGCAACGGCTCTTACTCCATGGAAACCAAGGAAATTTGCAATTTTTCAACAGCTGGAGATGCCTGGCCCAATTGCACATCTTTTGGCACCTTATTGATGTGGGTCAGTGTTCAATTGTACTTTTTACAGCGGACTGTATCAAGTACCTTGTGTTTTTTTATATACAAATGGTGTGGTTTTTCTATATGTAGATAAGGACATTCAGTTTGTCTTCGACTTAGAAGTAAGACATTTGCTGGGTGAGTTAAATGGGCTTGGCCCAAAGATTTGACGTCGTCTGGGCTACCGAAGGGCACATAACTTATAATGAAAAGTTGAATATAATAATGACCAGTCGCGATTGTACATAGTTAATGTAGCCGATTTTAATTGGCAAAGAGACCAGGCAAAATCCAAAAGAGGAAAAACTGTTCCAATGCTGCTGGTAAGAGGCTAATCCGACGTATTTTTTGACGAGAAATCGAATGGTGCAAACCGCGTTGCTCTCCGACCAATACTTTTGGCTGTAGCCACAAATGAATAATCATTGATGTCAAGATCACGTGCCCAACAACGGCTCTTACTCCATGGAAACCAAGGAAATGTGCAATTTTTCAACAGCTGGAGATGCCTGGCCCAATTGCGCATCTTTTGGCACCTTATTGTTGTGGATCAGTGTTCAATTGTACTTTTTACAGCGGACTGTATCAAGTACCTTGTGTTTTTTTTATATACAAATGGTGTGGTTTTTCTACATGTAGATAAAGACATTGAGTTTGTCTTCCACTTAGAAGTACGACATTTGCTGGGTGAGTTAAATGGGCTTGGCCCAAAGATTTGACGTCGTCTGGGCTACCGAAGGGCACATAACTTATAATGAAAAGTTGAATATAGTAATGACCAGTCGCGATTGTACATAGTTAATGTACCCGATTTCAATTCGCAAAAAGACCAGGCAAAAATCCAAAAGTAGAAAAACTGTTCCAATGCTGCTGGTAAGAGGCTAATCCGACGTATTTTTTGACGAGAAATCGAATGGTGCAAACCGCGTTGCTCTCCGACCAATACTTTTGGCTGTAGCCACAAATGAATAATCATTAATGTCAAGATCACGTGCCCAGCAACGGCTCTTACTCCATGGAAACCAAGGAAATTTGCAATTTTTCAACAGCTGGAGATGCCTGGCCCAATTGCGCATCTTTTCGCACCTTTTTGATGTGGGTCAGTGTTCAATTGTACTTTTTACAGCGGAATGTATCAAGTACCTTGTGTTTTTTTTTATATACAAATGGTGTGGTTTTTCTACATGTAGATAAAGACATTGAGTTTGTCTTCGACTTAGAAGTAAGACATTTGCTGGGTGAGTTAAATGGGCTTGGCCCAAAGATTTGACGTCGTCTGGGCTACCGAAGGGCACATAACTTATAATGAAAAGTTGAATATAGTAATGACCAGTCGCGATTGTACATAGTTAATGTAGCCGATTTCAATTCGCAAAAAGACCAGGCAAAAATCCAAAAGTAGAAAAACTGTTCCAATGCTGCTGGTAAGAGGCTAATCCGACGTATTTTTTGACGAGAAATCGAATGGTGCAAACCGCGTTGCTCTCCGACCAATACTTTTGGCTGTAGCCACAAATGAATAATCATTGATGTCAAGATCACGTGCCCAGCAACGGCTCTTACTCCATGGAAACCAAGGAAATTTGCAATTTTTCAACAGCTGGAGATGCCTGGCCCAATTGCGCATCTTTTGGCACCTTATTGATGTGGGTCAGTGTTCAATTGTACTTTTTACAGCGGACTGTATCAAGTACCTTATGTTATTTTTATATACAAATGGTGTGGTTTTTCTACATGTAGATAAAGACATTGAGTTTGTCTTCGACTTAGAAGTAAGACATTTGCTGGGTGAGTTAAATGGGCTTGGCCCAAAGATTTGACGTCGTCTGGGCAACCGAATGGCACATAACTTATAATGAAAAGTTGAATATAGTAATGACCAGTCGCGATTGTACATAGTTAATGTAGCCGATTTCAATTCGCAAAAAGACCAGGCAAAAATCCAAAAGTGGAAAAACTGTTCCAATGCTGCTGGTAAGAGGCTAATCCGACGTATTTTTTGACGAGAAATCGAATGGTGCAAACAGCGTTGCTCTCCGACCAATACTTTTGGCTGTAGCCACAAATAAATAATCATTGATATCAAGATCACGTGCCCAGCAACTGCTCTTACTCCATGGAAACCATAGAAATTTGCAATTTTTCAACAGCTGGAGATGCCTGGCCCAATTGCGCATCTTTTGGCACCTTATTGATGTGGGTCAGTGTTCAATTGTACTTTTTTACAGCAGACTGTATCATGTACCTTGTGTTTTTTATGTACAAATGGTGTGGTTTTTCTATATGTAGATAAAGACATTGAGATTGTCTTCGACTTAGAAGTAAGACATTTGCTGGGTGAGTTAAATGGGCTTGGCCCAAAGATTTGACGTCGTCTGGGCTACCGAAAGGCACATAACTTATAATGAAAAGTGGAATATAGTAATGACCAGTCGCGATTGTACATAGTTAATGTAGCCGATTTCAATTAGAAAAAATACCAGGCAAAAATCCAAAAGTGGAAAAACTGTTCCAATGCTGCTGGTAAGAGGCTAATCCGACGTATTTTTTGACGAGAAATCGAATGGTGCAAACCGCGTTGCTCTCCGACCAATACTTTTGGCTGTAGCCACAAATGAATAATCATTGATGTCAAGATCACGTGCCCAGCAACGGCTCTTACTCCATGGAAACCAAAAAAATTTGCAATTTTTCAACAGCTGGAGATGCCTGGCCCAATTGCGCATCTTTTGGCACCTTATTGATGTGGGTCAGTGTTCAATTGTACTTTTTACAGCGGACTGTATCAAGTACCTTGTGTTTTTTTTATATACAAATGGTGTGGTTTTTCTACATGTAGATAAAGACATTGAGTTTGTCTTCGACTTAGAAGTAAGACATTTGCTGGGTGAGTTAAATGGGCTTGGCCCAAAGATTTGACGTCGTCTGGGCTACCGAAGGGCACATAACTTATAATGAAAAGTTGAATATAGTAATGACCAGTCGCGATTGTACATAATAAATGTAGCCGATTTCAATTAGCAAAAAGACCAGGCAAAAGTCCAAAAGTGGAAAAACTGTTCCAATGCTGCTGGTAAGAGGCTAATCCGACGTATTTTTTGACGAGAAATCGAATGGTGCAAACCGCGTTGCTCTCCGACCAATACTTTTGGCTGTAGCCACAAATGAATAATCACTGATGTCAAGATCACGTGACCAGCAACGGCGCTTACTACATGAAAGCCAAGGAAATTTGCAATTTTTCAACAGCTGGAGATGCCTGGCCCAATTGCGCATCTTTTGGCACCTTATTGATGTGGGTCAGTGTTCAATTGTACTTTTTACAGCAGACTGTATCATGTACCTTGTGTTTTTTTATATACAAATGGTGTGGTTTTTCTACATGTAGATAAAGACATTGAGTTTGTCTTCGACTTAGAAGTAAGACATTTGCTGGGTGAGTTAAATGGGCTTGGCCCAAAAATTTGACGTCGTCTGGGCTACCGAAGGGCACATAACTTATAATGAAAAGTTGAATATAGTAATGACCAGTCGCGATTGTACATAGTTAATGTAGCCGATTTCAATTCGCAAAACGACCAGGTAAAAATCCAAAAGTGGAAAAACTTTTCCAATGCTGCTGGTAAGAGGCTAATCCGACGTATTTTTTGACGAGAAATCGAATGGTGCAAACCGCGTTGCTCTCCGACCAATACTTTTGGCTGTAGCCACAAATGAATAATCATTGATGTCAAGATCACGTGCCCAGCAACGGCTCTTACTCCATGGAAAGCAAGGAAATTTGCAATTTTTCAACAGCTGGAGATGCCTGGCCCAATTGCGCATCTTTTGGCACCTTATTGATGTGGGTCAGTGTTCAATTGTACTTTTTACAGCGGACTGTATCAAGTACCTTGTGTTTTTTTTATATACAAATGGTGTGGTTTTTCTACATGTAGATAAAGACATTGAGATTGTCTTCGACTTAGAAGTAAGACAACTGCTGGGTGAGTTAAATGGGCTTGGCCCAAAGATTTGACGGCGTCTGGGCTACCGAAGGGCACATAACTTATAATGAAAAGTTGAATAAAGTAATGACCAGTCGCGATTGTACATAGTTAATGTAGTCGATTTCAATTCGCAAAAAGACCAGGCAAAAATCCAAAAGTAGAAAAACTGTTCCAGTGCTGCTGGTAAGAGGCTAATCCGACGTATTTTTGGACGAGAAATCGAATGGTGCAATCCGCGTTGCTCTCCGACCAATACTTTTGGCTGTAGCCACAAATGAATAATCATTGATGTCAAGATCACGTGCCCAGCAACGGCTCTTACTCCATGGAAACCAAGGAACTTTGCAATTTTTCAACAGCTGGAGATGCCTGGCCCAATTGCGCATCTTTTGGCACCTTATTGATGTGGGTCAGTGTTCAATTGTACTTTTTACAGCGGACTGTATCAAGTACCTTTTGTTTTTTTTATATACAAATGGTGTGGTTTTTCTACATGTAGATAAAGACATTGAGTTTGTCTTCGACTTAGAAGTAAGACATTTGCTGGGTGAGTTAAATGGGCTTGGCCCAAAGATTTGACGTCGTCTGGGCTACCGAAGGGCACATAACTTATAATGAAAAGTTGAATATAGTAATGACCAGTCGCGATTGTACATAATAAATGTAGCCGATTTCAATTAGCAAAAAGACCAGGCAAAAGTCCAAAAGTGGAAAAACTGTTCCAATGCTGCTGGTAAGAGGCTAATCCGACGTATTTTTTGACGAGAAATCGAATGGTGCAAACCGCGTTGCTCTCCGACCAATACTTTTGGCTGTAGCCACAAATGAATAATCATTGATGTCAAGATCACGTGCCCAGCAACGGCTCTTACTCCATGGAAACCAAGGAAATTTGCAATTTTTCAACAGCTGGAGATGCCTGGCCCAATTGCGCATCTTTTGGCGCCTTATTGATGTGGGTCAGTGTTCAATTGTACTTTTTACAGCGGACTGTATCAAGTACCTTGTGTTTTTTTTTATATACAAATGGTGTGGTTTTTCTACATGTAGATAAAGACATTGAGTTTGTCTTCGACTTAGAAGTAAGACATTTGCTGGGTGAGTTAAATGGGCTTGGCCCAAAGATTTGACGTCGTCTGGGCTACCGAAGGGCACATAACTTATAATGAAAAGTTGAACATAATAATGACCAGTCGCGATTGTACATAGTAAATGTAGCCGATTTCAATTCGCAAAAAGACCAGGCAAAAATCCAAAAGTAGAAAAACTGTTCCAATGCTGCTGGTAAGAAGCTAATCCGACGTATTTTGTGACGAGAAATCGAATGGTGCAAACCGCGTTGCTCTCCGACCAATACTTTTGGCTGTAGCCACAAATGAATAATCATTGATGTCAAGATCACGTGCCCAGCAACGGCGCTTACTACATGAAAGCCAAGGAAATTTGCAATTTTTCAACAGCTGGAGATGCCTGGCCCAATTGCGCATCTTTTGGCACCTTATTGATGTGGGTCAGTGTTCAATTGTACTTTTTACAGCAGACTGTATCATGTACCTTGTGTTTTTTTTATATACAAATGGTGTGGTTTTTCTACATGTAGATAAAGACATTGAGTTTGTCTTCGACTTAGAAGTAAGACATTTGCTGGGTGAGTTAAATGGGCTTGGCCCAAAGATTTGACGTCGTCTGGGCTACCGAAGGGCACATAACTTATAATGAAAAGTTGAATATAGTAATGACCAGTCGCGATTGTACATAGTTAATGTAGCCGATTTCAATTCGCAAAAAGACCAGGTAAAAATCCAAAAGTGGAAAAACTCTTCCAATGCTGCTTGTAAGAGGCCAATCCGACGTATTTTTTGACGAGAAATCGAATGGTGCAAACCGCGTTGCTCTCCGACCAATACTTTTGGCTGTAGCCACAAATGAATAATCATTGATGTCAAGATCACGTGCCCAGCAACGGCTCTTACTCCATGGAAACCAAGGAAATTTGCAATTTTTCAACAGCTGGAGATGCCTGGCCCAATTGCGCATCTTTTGGCACCTTATTGATGTGGGTCAGTGTTCAATTGTACTTTTTACAGCGGACTGTATCAAGTACCTTGTGTTTTTTTTATATACAAATGGTGTGGTTTTTCTACATGTAGATAAAGACATTGAGTTTGTCTTCGACTTAGAAGTAAGACATTTGCTGGGTGAGTTAAATGGGCTTGGCCCAAAGATTTGACGTCGTCTGGGCTACCGAAGGGCACATAACTTATAATGAAAAGTTGAATATAGTAATGACCAGTCGCGATTGTACATAATAAATGTAGCCGATTTCAATTAGCAAAAAGACCAGGCAAAAGTCCAAAAGTGGAAAAACTGTTCCAATGCTGCTGGTAAGAGGCTAATCCGACGTATTTTTTGACGAGAAATCGAATGGTGCAAACCGCGTTGCTCTCCGACCAATACTTTTGGCTGTAGCCACAAATGAATAATCACTGATGTCAAGATCACGTGACCAGCAACGGCGCTTACTACATGAAAGACAAGGAAATTTGCAATTTTTCAACAGCTGGAGATGCCTGGCCCAATTGCGCATCTTTTGGCACCTTATTGATGTGGGTCAGTGTTCAATTGTACTTTTTACAGCAGACTGTATCATGTACCTTGTGTTTTTTTATATACAAATGGTGTGGTTTTTCTACATGTAGATAAAGACATTGAGTTTGTCTTCGACTTAGAAGTAAGACATTTGCTGGGTGAGTTAAATGGGCTTGGCCCAAAAATTTGACGTCGTCTGGGCTACCGAAGGGCACATAACTTATAATGAAAAGTTGAATATAGTAATGACCAGTCGCGATTGTACATAGTTAATGTAGCCGATTTCAATTCGCAAAACGACCAGGTAAAAATCCAAAAGTGGAAAAGCTTTTCCAATGCTGCTGGTAAGAGGCTAATCCGACGTATTTTTTGACGAGAAATCGAATGGTGCAAACCGCGTTGCTCTCCGACCAATACTTTTGGCTGTAGCCACAAATGAATAATCATTGATGTCAAGATCACGTGCCCAGCAACGGCTCTTACTCCATGGAAACCAAGGAAATTTGCAATTTTTCAACAGCTGGAGATGCCTGGCCCAATTGCGCATCTTTTGGCACCTTATTGATGTGGGTCAGTGTTCAATTGTACTTTTTACAGCGGACTGTATCAAGTACCTTGTGTTTTTTTTATATACAAATGGTGTGGTTTTTCTACATGTAGATAAAGACATTGAGTTTGTCTTCGACTTAGAAGTAAGACATTTGCTGGGTGAGTTAAATGGGCTTGGCCCAAAGATTTGACGTCATCTGGGCTACCGAAGGGCACATAACTTATAATGAAAAGTTAAACATAATAATGACCAGTCGCGATTGTACATAGTAAATGTAGCCGATTTCAATTCGCAAAAAGACCAGGCAAAAATCCAAAAGTAGAAAAACTGTTCCAATGCTGCTGGTAAGAAGCTAATCCGACGTATTTTGTGACGAGAAATCGAATGGTGCAAACCGCGTTGCTCTCCGACCAATACTTTTGGCTGTAGCCACAAATGAATAATCATTGATGTCAAGATCACGTGCCCAGCAACGGCGCTTACTACATGAAAGCCAAGGAAATTTGCAATTTTTCAACAGCTGGAGATGCCTGGCCCAATTGCGCATCTTTTGGCACCTTATTGATGTGGGTCAGTGTTCAATTGTACTTTTTACAGCAGACTGTATCATGTACCTTTTGTTTTTTTATATACAAATGGTGTGGTTTTTCTACATGTAGATAAAGACATTGAGTTTGTCTTCGACTTAGAAGTAAGACATTTGCTGGGTGAGTTAAATGGGCTTGGCCCAAAGATTTGACGTCGTCTGGGCTACCGAAGGGCACATAACTTATAATGAAAAGTTGAATATAGTAATGACCAGTCGCGATTGTACATAGTTAATGTAGCCGATTTCAATTCGCAAAAAGACCAGGTAAAAATCCAAAAGTGGAAAAACTCTTCCAATGCTGCTGGTAAGAGGCTAATCCGACGTATTTTTTGACGAGAAATCGAATGGTGCAAACCGCGTTGCTCTCCGACCAATACTTTTGGCTGTAGCCACAAATGAATAATCATTGATTTCAAGATCACGTGCCCAGCAACGGCTCTTACTCCATGGAAACCAAGGAAATTTGCAATTTTTCAACAGCTGGAGATGCCTGGCCCAATTGCGCATCTTTTGGCACCTTATTGATGTGGGTCAGTGTTCAATTGTACTTTTTACACCGGACTGTATCAAGTACCTTGTGTTTTTTTTATATACAAATGGTGTGGTTTTTCTACATGTAGATAAAGACATTGAGTTTGTCTTCGACTTAGAAGTAAGACAACTGCTGGGTGAGTTAAATGGGCTTGGCCCAAAGATTTGACGTCGTCTGGGCTACCGAAGGGCACATAACTTATAATGAAAAGTTGAATATAGTAATGACCAGTCGCGATTGTACATAGTTAATGTAGCCGATTTCAATTCGCAAAAAGACCAGGCAAAAATCCAAAAGTGGAAAAACTGTTCCAATGCTGCTGGTAAGAGGCTAATCCGACGTATTTTTTGAAGAGAAATCGAATGGTGCAAACCGCGTTGCTCTCCGACCAATACTTTTGGCTGTAGCCACAAATAAATAATCATTGATGTCAAGATCACGTGCCCAGCAACGGCTCTTACTCCATGGAAACCAAGGAAATTTGCAATTTTTCAACAGCTGGAGATGCCTGGCCCAATTGCGCATCTTTTGGCACCTTATTGATGTGGGTCAGTGTTCAATTGTACTTTTTACAGCGGACTGTATCAAGTACCTTGTGTTTTTTTTATATACAAATGGTGTGGTTTTTCTACATGTAGATAAATACATTGAGTTTGTCTTCGACTTAGAAGTAAGACAACTGCTGGGTGAGTTAAATGGGCTTGGCCCAAAGATTTGACGTCGTCTGGGCTACCGAAGGGCACATAACTTATAATGAAAAGTTGAAAATAATAATGACCAGTCGCGATTGTACATAGTTAATGTAGCCGATTTCAATTCGCAAAAAGACCAGGCAAAAATCCAAAAGTGGAAAAATTGTTCCACTGCTGCTGGTAAGAGGCTAATCCGACGTATTTTTTGACGAGAAATCGAATGGTGCAAACCGCGTTGCTCTCCGACCAATACTTTTGGCTGTAGCCACAAATGAATAATCATTGATGTCAAGATCACGTGCCCAGCAACGGCTCTTACTCCATGGAAACCAAGGAAATTTGCAATTTTTCAACAGCTGGAGATGCCTGGCCCAATTGCGCATCTTTTGGCACCTTATTGATGTGGGTCAGTGTTCAATTGTACTTTTTACAGCGGACTGTATCAAGTACCTTGTGTTTTTTTTTATATACAAATGGTGTGGTTTTTCTACATGTAGATAAATACATTGAGTTTGTCTTCCACTTAGAAGTACGACATTTGCTGGGTGAGTTAAATGGGCTTGGCCCAAAGATTTGACGTCGTCTGGGCTACCGAAGGGCACATAACTTATAATGAAAAGTTGAAAATAATAATGACCAGTCGCGATTGTACATAGTTAATGTAGCCGATTTCAATTCGCAAAAAGACCAGGCAAAAGTCCAAAAGTGGAAAAATTGTTCCACTGCTGCTGGTAAGAGGCTAATCCGACGTATTTTTGGACGAGAAATCGAATGGTGCAAACCGCGTTGCTCTCCGACCAATACTTTTGGCTGTAGCCACAAATGAATAATCATTGATGTCAAGATCATGTGCCCAGCAACGGCTCTTACTCCATGGAAACCAAGGAAATGTGCAATTTTTCAACAGCTGGAGATGCCTGGCCCAATTGCGCATCTTTTGGCACCTTATTGATGTGGGTCAGTGTTCAATTGTACTTTTCACAGCGGACTGTATCAAGTACCTTGTGTTTTTTTTATATACAAATGGTGTGGTTTTTCTACATGTAGATAAATACATTGAGTTTGTCTTCGACTTAGAAGTACGACATTTGCTGGGTGAGTTAAATGGGCTTGGCCCAAAGATTTGACGTCGTCTGGGCTACCGAAGGGCACATAACTTATAATGAAAAGTTGAATATAATAATGACCAGTCGCGATTGTACATAGTTAATGTAGCCGATTTCAATTAGAAAAAATACCAGGCAAAAATCCAAAAGTGGAAAAACTGTTCCAATGCTGCTGGTAAGAGGCTAATCCGACGTATTTTTTGACGAGAAATCGAATGGTGCAAACCGTGTTGCTCTCCGACCAATACTTTTGGCTGTAGCCACAAATAAGTAATCATTGATTTCAAGATCACGTGCCCAGCAACGGCTCTTACTCCATGGAAACCAAGGAAATTTGCAATTTTTCAACAGCTGGAGATGCCTGGCCCAATTGCGCATCTTTTGGCACCTTATTGATGTGGGTCAGTGTTCAATTGTACTTTTTACAGCGGACTGTATCAAGTACCTTGTGTTTTTTTTATATACAAATGGTGTGGTTTTTCTACATGTAGATAAAGACATTGAGTTTGTCTTCGACTTAGAAGTAAGACAACTGCTGGGTGAGTTAAATGGGCTTGGCCCAAAGATTTGACGTCGTCTGGGCTACCGAGGGGCACATAACTTATAATGAAAAGTTGAATATAGTAATGACCAGTCGCGATTGTACATAGTTAATGTAGCCGATTTCAATTCGCAAAACGACCAGGTAAAAATCCAAAAGTGGAAAAACTGTTCCAATGCTGCTTGTAAGAGGCTAATCCGACGTATTTTTTGACGAGAAATCGAATGGTGCAAACCGCGTTGCTCTCCGACCAATACTTTTGGCTGTAGCCACAAATGAATAATCATTGATGTCAAGATCACGTGCCCAGCAACGGCTCTTACTCCATGGAAACCAAGGAAATTTGCAATTTTTCAACAGCTGGAGATGCCTGGCCCAATTGCGCATCTTTTGGCACCTTATTGATGTGGGTCAGTGTTCAATTGTACTTTTTACAGCGGACTGTATCAAGTACTTTGTGTTTTTTTTATATACAAATGGTGTGGTTTTTCTACATGTAGATAAAGACATTGAGTTTGTCTTCGACTTAGAAGTAAGACATTTGCTGGGTGAGTTAAATGGGCTTGGCCCAAAGATTTGACGTCGTCTGGGCTACCGAAGGGCACATAACTTATAATGAAAAGTTGAATATAGTAATGACCAGTCGCGATTGTACATAGTTAATGTAGCCGATTTCAATTCGCAAAAATACCAGGCAAAAATCAAAAAGTGGAAAAACTGTTCCAATGCTGCTGGTAAGAGGCTAATTCGACGTATTTTGTGACAAGAAATCGAATGGTGCAAACCGCGTTGCTCTCCGACCAATACTTTTGGCTGTAGCCACAAATGAATAATCATTGATGTCAAGATCACGTGCCCAGCAACGGCTCTTACTCCATGGAAACCAAGGAAATTTGCAATTTTTCAACAGCTGAAGATGCCTGGCCCAATTGCGCATCTTTTGGCACCTTATTGATGTGGGTCAGTGTTCAATTGTACTTTTTACAGCAGACTTTATCATGTACCTTGTGTTTTTTTTATACACAAATGGTGTGGTTTTTCTACATGTAGATAAAGACATTGAGTTTGTCTTCGACTTAGAAGTAAGACATTTGCTGGGTGAGTTAAATGGGCTTGGCCCAAAGATTTGACGTCGTCTGGGCTACCGAAGGGCACATAACTTATAATGAAAAGTTGAATATAGTAATGACCAGTCGCGATTGTACATAGTTAATGTAGCCGATTTCAATTCGCAAAAATACCAGGCAAAAATCCAAAAGTGGAAAAACTGTTCCAATGCTGCTGGTAAGAGGCTAATCCGACGTATTTTTTGACGAGAAATCGAATGGTGCAAACCGCGTTGCTCTCCGACTAATACTTTTGGCTATAGCCACAAATGAATAATCATTGATGTCAAGATCACGTGCCCAGCAACGGCTCTTACTCCATGGAAACCAAGGAAATTTGCAATTTTTCAACAGCTGGAGATGCCTGGCCCAATTGCACATCTTTTGGCACCTTATTGATGTGGGTCAGTGTTCAATTGTACTTTTTACAGCGGACTGTATCAAGTACCTTGTGTTTTTTTATATACAAATGGTGTGGTTTTTCTACATGTAGATAAGGACATTCAGTTTGTCTTCGACTTAGAAGTAAGACATTTGCTGGGTGAGTTAAATGGGCTTGGCCCAAAGATTTGACGTCGTCTGGGCTACCGAAGGGCACATAACTTATAATGAAAAGTTGAATATAGTAATGACCAGTCGCGATTGTACATAGTTAATGTACCCGATTTCAATTCGCAAAAAGACCAGGCAAAAATCCAAAAGTAGAAAAACTGTTCCAATGCTGCTGGTAAGAGGCTAATCCGACGTATTTTTTGACGAGAAATCGAATGGTGCAAACCGCGTTGCTCTCCGACCAATACTTTTGGCTGTAGCCACAAATGAATAATCATTAATGTCAAGATCACGTGCCCAGCAACGGCTCTTACTCCATGGAAACCAAGGAAATTTGCAATTTTTCAACAGCTGGAGATGCCTGGCCCAATTGCGCATCTTTTCGCACCTTTTTGATGTGGGTCAGTGTTCAATTGTACTTTTTACAGCGGACTGTATCAAGTACCTTGTGTTTTTTTATATACAAATGGTGTGGTTTTTCTACATGTAGATAAGGACATTCAGTTTGTCTTCGACTTAGAAGTAAGACATTTGCTGGGTGAGTTAAATGGGCTTGGCCCAAAGATTTGACGTCGTCTGGGCTACCGAAGGGCACATAACTTATAATGAAAAGTTGAATATAGTAATGACCAGTCGCGATTGTACATAGTTAATGTACCCGATTTCAATTCGCAAAAAGACCAGGCAAAAATCCAAAAGTAGAAAAACTGTTCCAATGCTGCTGGTAAGAGGCTAATCCGACGTATTTTTTGACGAGAAATCGAATGGTGCAAACCGCGTTGCTCTCCGACCAATACTTTTGGCTGTAGCCACAAATGAATAATCATTAATGTCAAGATCACGTGCCCAGCAACGGCTCTTACTCCATGGAAACCAAGGAAATTTGCAATTTTTCAACAGCTGGAGATGCCTGGCCCAATTGCGCATCTTTTCGCACCTTTTTGATGTGGGTCAGTGTTCAATTGTACTTTTTACAGCGGACTGTATCAAGTACCTTGTGTTTTTTTTATATACAAATGGTGTGGTTTTTCTACATGTAGATAAAGACATTGAGTTTGTCTTCGACTTAGAAGTAAGACATTTGCTGGGTGAGTTAAATGGGCTTGGCCCAAAGATTTGACGTCGTCTGGGCTACCGAAGGGCACATAACTTATAATGAAAAGTTGAATATAGTAATGACCAGTCGCGATTGTACATAGTTAATGTAGCCGATTTCAATTCGCAAAAAGACCAGGCAAAAATCCAAAAGTAGAAAAACTGTTCCAATGCTGCTGGTAAGAGGCTAATCCGACGTATTTTTTGACGAGAAATCGAATGGTGCAAACCGCGTTGCTCTCCGACCAATACTTTTGGCTGTAGCCACAAATGAATAATCATTGATGTCAAGATCACGTGCCCAGCAACGGCTCTTACTCCATGGAAACCAAGGAAATTTGCAATTTTTCAACAGCTGGAGATGCCTGGCCCAATTGCGCATCTTTTGGCACCTTATTGATGTGGGTCAGTGTTCAATTGTACTTTTTACAGCGGACTGTATCAAGTACCTTATGTTATTTTTATATACAAATGGTGTGGTTTTTCTACATGTAGATAAAGACATTGAGTTTGTCTTCGACTTAGAAGTAAGACATTTGCTGGGTGAGTTAAATGGGCTTGGCCCAAAGATTTGACGTCGTCTGGGCAACCGAATGGCACATAACTTATAATGAAAAGTTGAATATAGTAATGACCAGTCGCGATTGTACATAGTTAATGTAGCCGATTTCAATTCGCAAAAAGACCAGGCAAAAATCCAAAAGTGGAAAAACTGTTCCAATGCTGCTGGTAAGAGGCTAATCCGACGTATTTTTTGACGAGAAATCGAATGGTGCAAACAGCGTTGCTCTCCGACCAATACTTTTGGCTGTAGCCACAAATAAATAATCATTGATATCAAGATCACGTGCCCAGCAACTGCTCTTACTCCATGGAAACCATAGAAATTTGCAATTTTTCAACAGCTGGAGATGCCTGGCCCAATTGCGCATCTTTTGGCACCTTATTGATGTGGGTCAGTGTTCAATTGTACTTTTTTACAGCAGACTGTATCATGTACCTTGTGTTTTTTATGTACAAATGGTGTGGTTTTTCTATATGTAGATAAAGACATTGAGATTGTCTTCGACTTAGAAGTAAGACATTTGCTGGGTGAGTTAAATGGGCTTGGCCCAAAGATTTGACGTCGTCTGGGCTACCGAAAGGCACATAACTTATAATGAAAAGTGGAATATAGTAATGACCAGTCGCGATTGTACATAGTTAATGTAGCCGATTTCAATTAGAAAAAATACCAGGCAAAAATCCAAAAGTGGAAAAACTGTTCCAATGCTGCTGGTAAGAGGCTAATCCGACGTATTTTTTGACGAGAAATCGAATGGTGCAAACCGCGTTGCTCTCCGACCAATACTTTTGGCTGTAACCACAAATGAATAATCATTGATGTCAAGATCACGTGCCCAGCAACGGCTCTTACTCCATGGAAACCAAGGAAATTTGCAATTTTTCAACAGCTGGAGATGCCTGGCCCAATTGCGCATCTTTTGGCACCTTATTGATGTGGGTCAGTGTTCAATTGTACTTTTTACAGCGGACTGTATCAAGTACCTTGTGTTTTTTTTATATACAAATGGTGTGGTTTTTCTACATGTAGATAAAGACATTGAGTTTGTCTTCCACTTAGAAGTACGACATTTGCTGGGTGAGTTAAATGGGCTTGGCCCAAAGATTTGACGTCGTCTGGGCTACCGAAGGGCACATAACTTATAATGAAAAGTTGAATATAGTAATGACCAGTCGCGATTGTACATAGTTAATGTACCCGATTTCAATTCGCAAAAAGACCAGGCAAAAATCCAAAAGTAGAAAAACTGTTCCAATGCTGCTGGTAAGAGGCTAATCCGACGTATTTTTTGACGAGAAATCGAATGGTGCAAACCGCGTTGCTCTCCGACCAATACTTTTGGCTGTAGCCACAAATGAATAATCATTAATGTCAAGATCACGTGCCCAGCAACGGCTCTTACTCCATGGAAACCAAGGAAATTTGCAATTTTTCAACAGCTGGAGATGCCTGGCCCAATTGCGCATCTTTTCGCACCTTTTTGATGTGGGTCAGTGTTCAATTGTACTTTTTACAGCGGACTGTATCAAGTACCTTGTGTTTTTTTTATATACAAATGGTGTGGTTTTTCTACATGTAGATAAAGACATTGAGTTTGTCTTCGACTTAGAAGTAAGACATTTGCTGGGTGAGTTAAATGGGCTTGGCCCAAAGATTTGACGTCGTCTGGGCTACCGAAGGGCACATAACTTATAATGAAAAGTTGAATATAGTAATGACCAGTCGCGATTGTACATAGTTAATGTAGCCGATTTCAATTCGCAAAAAGACCAGGCAAAAATCCAAAAGTAGAAAAACTGTTCCAATGCTGCTGGTAAGAGGCTAATCCGACGTATTTTTTGACGAGAAATCGAATGGTGCAAACCGCGTTGCTCTCCGACCAATACTTTTGGCTGTAGCCACAAATGAATAATCATTGATGTCAAGATCACGTGCCCAGCAACGGCTCTTACTCCATGGAAACCAAGGAAATTTGCAATTTTTCAACAGCTGGAGATGCCTGGCCCAATTGCGCATCTTTTGGCACCTTATTGATGTGGGTCAGTGTTCAATTGTACTTTTTACAGCGGACTGTATCAAGTACCTTATGTTATTTTTATATACAAATGGTGTGGTTTTTCTACATGTAGATAAAGACATTGAGTTTGTCTTCGACTTAGAAGTAAGACATTTGCTGGGTGAGTTAAATGGGCTTGGCCCAAAGATTTGACGTCGTCTGGGCAACCGAATGGCACATAACTTATAATGAAAAGTTGAATATAGTAATGACCAGTCGCGATTGTACATAGTTAATGTAGCCGATTTCAATTCGCAAAAAGACCAGGCAAAAATCCAAAAGTGGAAAAACTGTTCCAATGCTGCTGGTAAGAGGCTAATCCGACGTATTTTTTGACGAGAAATCGAATGGTGCAAACAGCGTTGCTCTCCGACCAATACTTTTGGCTGTAGCCACAAATAAATAATCATTGATATCAAGATCACGTGCCCAGCAACTGCTCTTACTCCATGGAAACCATAGAAATTTGCAATTTTTCAACAGCTGGAGATGCCTGGCCCAATTGCGCATCTTTTGGCACCTTATTGATGTGGGTCAGTGTTCAATTGTACTTTTTTACAGCAGACTGTATCATGTACCTTGTGTTTTTTATGTACAAATGGTGTGGTTTTTCTATATGTAGATAAAGACATTGAGATTGTCTTCGACTTAGAAGTAAGACATTTGCTGGGTGAGTTAAATGGGCTTGGCCCAAAGATTTGACGTCGTCTGGGCTACCGAAAGGCACATAACTTATAATGAAAAGTGGAATATAGTAATGACCAGTCGCGATTGTACATAGTTAATGTAGCCGATTTCAATTAGAAAAAATACCAGGCAAAAATCCAAAAGTGGAAAAACTGTTCCAATGCTGCTGGTAAGAGGCTAATCCGACGTATTTTTTGACGAGAAATCGAATGGTGCAAACCGCGTTGCTCTCCGACCAATACTTTTGGCTGTAACCACAAATGAATAATCATTGATGTCAAGATCACGTGCCCAGCAACGGCTCTTACTCCATGGAAACCAAGGAAATTTGCAATTTTTCAACAGCTGGAGATGCCTGGCCCAATTGCGCATCTTTTGGCACCTTATTGATGTGGGTCAGTGTTCAATTGTACTTTTTACAGCGGACTGTATCAAGTACCTTGTGTTTTTTTTATATACAAATGGTGTGGTTTTTCTACATGTAGATAAAGACATTGAGTTTGTCTTAGACTTAGAAGTAAAACAACTGCTGGGTGAGCTAAATGGGCTTGGCCCAAAGATTTGACGTCGTCTGGGCTACCGAAGGGCACATAACTTATAATGAAAAGTTGAATATAGTAATGACCAGTCGCGATTGTACATAGTTAATGTAGCAGATTTCAATTAGCAAAAAGACCAGGCAAAAATCCAAAAGTGGAAAAACTGTTCCAATGCTGCTGGTAAGAGGCTAATCCGACGTATTTTTTGACGAGAAATCGAATGGTGCAAACCGCGTTGCTCTCCGATCAATACTTTTGGCTGTAGCTACAAATGAATAATCATTGATGTCAAGATCACGTGCCCAGCAACGGCTCTTACTCCATGGAAACCAAGGAAATTTGCAATTTTTCAACAGCTGGAGATGCCTGGCCCAATTGCGCATCTTTTGGCACCTTATTGATGTGGGTCAGTGTTCAATTGTACTTTTTACAGCGGACTGTATCAAGTACCTTGTGTTTTTTTTATATACAAATGGTGTGGTTTTTCTACATGTAGATAAAGACATTGAGTTTGTCTTCGACTTAGAAGTAAGACATTTGCTGGGTGAGTTAAATGGGCTTGGCCCAAAGATTTGACGTCGTCTGGGCTACCGAAGGGCACATAACTTATAATGAAAAGTTGAATATAGTAATGACCAGTCGCGATTGTACATAGTTAATGTAGCCGATTTCAATTCGCAAAAAGACCAGGCAAAAATCCAAAAGTAGAAAAACTGTTCCAATGCTGCTGGTAAGAGGCTAAACCGACGTATTTTTTGACGAGAAATCGAATGGTGCAAACCGCGTTGCTCTCCGACCAATACTTTTGGTTGTAGCCACAAATGAATAATCATTGATGTCAAGATCACGTGCCCAGCAACTGCTCTTACTCCATGGAAACCAAGGAAATTTGCAATTTTTCAACAGCTGGAGATGCCTGGCCCAATTGCGCATCTTTTGGCACCTTATTGATGTGGGTCAGTGTTCAATTGTACTTTTTACAGCGGACTGTATCAAGTACCTTGTGTTTTTTTTATATACAAATGGTGTGGCTTTTCTACATGTAGATAAAGACATTGAGTTTGTCTTCGACTTAGAAGTAAGACATTTGCTGGGTGAGTTAAATGGGCTTGGCCCAAAGATTTGACGTCGTCTGGGCTACCGAAGGGCACATAACTTATAATGAAAAGTTGAATATAGTAATGACCAGTCGCGATTGTACATAGTTAATGTAGCCGATTTCAATTAGAAAAAAGACCAGGCAAAAATCCAAAAGTGGAAAAACTGTTCCAATGCTGCTGGTAAGAGGCTAATCCGACGTATTTTTTGACGAGAAATCGAATGGTGCAAACCGCGTTGCTCTCCGACCAATACTTTTGGCTGTAGCCACAAATGAATAATCATTGATGTCAAGATCACGTGCCCAGCAACGGCTCTTACTCCATGGAAACCAAGGAAATTTGCAATTTTTCAACAGCTGGAGATGCCTGGCCCAATTGCGCATCTTTTGGCACCTTATTGATGTGGGTCAGTGTTCAATTGTACTTTTTTACAGCAGACTGTATCATGTACCTTGTGTTTTTTATGTACAAATGGTGTGGTTTTTCTACATGTAGATAAAGACATTGAGTTTGTCTTGGACTTAGAAGTAAGAAATTTGCTGGGTGAGTTAAATGGGCTTGGCCCAAAGATTTGACGTCGTCTGGGCTACCGAAGGGCACATAACTTATAATGAAAAGTTGAATATAGTAATGACCAGTCGCGATTGTACATAGTTAATGTAGCCGATTTCAATTAGAAAAAATACCAGGCAAAAATCCAAAAGTGGAAAAACTGTTCCAATGCTGCTGGTAAGAGGCTAATCCGACGTATTTTTTGACGAGAAATCGAATGGTGCAAACCGCGATGCTCTCCGACCAATACTTTTGGCTGTAGCCATAAATGAATAATCATTGATGTCAAGATCACGTGCCCAGCAACGGCTCTTACTCCATGGAAACCAAGGAAATTTGCAATTTTTCAACAGCTGGAGATGCCTGGCCCAATTGCGCATCTTTTGGCACCTTATTGATGTGGGTCAGTGTTCAATTGTACTTTTTTACAGCGGACTGTATCAAGTATCTTGTGTTTTTTTTATATACAAATGGTGTGGTTTTTCTACATGTAGATAAAGACATTGAGTTTGTCTTCGACTTAGAAGTAAGACAACTGCTGGGTGAGTTAAATGGGCTTGGCCAAAAGATTTGACGTCGTCTGGGCTACCGAAGGGCACATAACTTATAATGAAAAGTTGAATATAGTAATGACCAGTCGCGATTGTACATAGTTAATGTAGCCGATTTCAATTCGCAAAAAGACCAGGCAAAAATCCAAAAGTGGAAAAACTGTTCCAATGCTGCTGGTAAGAGGCTAATCCGACGTATTTTTGGACGAGAAATCGAATGGTGCAAACCGCGTTGCTCTCCGACCAATACTTTTGGCTGTAGCCACAAATGAATAATCATTGATGTCAAGATCACGTGCCCAGCAACGGCTCTTACTCCATGGAAACCAAGGAAATTTGCAATTTTTCAACAGCTGGAAATGCCTGGCCCAATTGCGCATCTTTTGGCACCTTATTGATGTGGGTCAGTGTTCAATTGTACTTTTTACAGCGGACTGTATCAAGTACCTTGTGTTTTTTTTATATACAAATGGTGTGGTTTTTCTACATGTAGATAAAGACATTGAGTTTGTCTTCGACTTAGAAGTAAGACAACTGCTGGGTGAGTTAAATGGGCTTGGCCCAAAGATTTGACGTCGTCTGGGCTACCGAAGGGCACATAACTTATAATGAAAAGTTGAATATAGTAATGACCAGTCGCGATTGTACATAGTTAATGTAGCCGATTTCAATTCGCAAAAAGACCAGGCAAAAATCCAAAAGTGGAAAAACTGTTCCAATGCTGCTGGTAAGAGGCTAATCCGACGTATTTTTGGACGAGAAATCGAATGGTGCAAACCGCGTTGCTCTCCGACCAATACTTTTGGCTGTAGCCACAAATGAATAATCATTGATGTCAAGATCACGTGCCCAGCAACGGCTCTTACTCCATGGAAATCAAGGAAATTTGCAATTTTTCAACAGCTGGAAATGCCTGGCCCAATTGCGCATCTTTTGGCACCTTATTGATGTGGGTCAGTGTTCAATTGTACTTTTTACAGCGGACTGTATCAAGTACCTTGTGTTTTTTTTATATACAAATGGTGTGGTTTTTCTACATGTAGATAAAGACATTGAGTTTGTCTTCGACTTAGAAGTAAGACAACTGCTGGGTGAGTTAAATGGGCTTGGCCCAAAGATTTGACGTCGTCTGGGCTACCGAAGGGCACATAACTTATAATGAAAAGTTGAATATAGTAATGACCAGTCGCGATTGTACATAGTTAATGTAGCCGATTTCAATTCGCAAAAAGACCAGGCAAAAATCCTAAAGTGGAAAAACTGTTCCAATGCTGCTGGTAAGAGGCTAATCCGACGTATTTTTTGACGAGAAATCGAATGGTGCAAACCGCGTTGCTCTCCGACCAATACTTTTGGCTGTAGCCACAAATGAATAATCATTGATGTCAAGATCACGTGCCCAGCAACTGCTCTTACTCCATGGAAACCAAGGAAATTTGCGATTTTTCAACAGCTGGAGATGCCTGGCCCAATTGCGCATCTTTTGGCACCTTATTGATGTGGGTCAGTGTTCAATTGTACTTTTTACAGCGGACAGTATCAAGTACCTTCTGTTTTTTTTATGTACAAATCGTGTGGTTTTTCTACATGTAGATAAAGACATTGAGTTTGTCTTCGACTTAGAAGTAAGACATTTGCTGGGTGAGTTAAATGGGCTTGGCCCAAAGATTTGACGTCGTCTGGGCTACCGAAGGGCACATAACTTATAATGAAAAGTTGAATATAGTAATGACCAGTCGCGATTGTACATAGTTAATGTAGCCGATTTCAATTCGCAAAAAAGACCAGGCGAAAATCCTAAAGTGGAAAAACTGTTCCAATGCTGCTGGTAAGAGGCTAATCCGACGTATTTTTTGACGAGAAATCGAATGGTGCAAACCGCGTTGCTCTCCGACCAATACTTTTGGCTGTAGCCACAAATGAATAATCATTGATGTCAAGATCACGTGCCCAGCAACGGCTCTTACTCCATGGAAACCAAGGAAATTTGCAATTTTTCAACAGCTGGAGATGCCTGGCACAATTGCGCATCTTTTGGCACCTTATTGATGTGGGTCAGTGTTCAATTGTACTTTTTACAGCGGACTGTATCAAGTACCTTGTGTTTTTTTTATATACAAATGGTGTGGTTTTTCTACATGTAGATAAAGACATTGAGTTTGTCTTCGACTTAGAAGTAAGACAACTGCTGGGTGAGTTAAATGGGCTTGGCCCAAAGATTTGACGTCGTCTGGGCTACCGAAGGGCACATAACTTATAATGAAAAGTTGAATATAGTAATGACCAGTCGCGATTGTACATAGTTAATGTAGCCGATTTCAATTCGCAAAAAGACCAGGCAAAAATCCAAAAGTGGAAAAACTGTTCCAATGCTGCTGGTAAGAGGCTAATCCGACGTATTTTTGGACGAGAAATCGAATGGTGCAAACCGCGTTGCTCTCCGACCAATACTTTTGGCTGTAGCCACAAATGAATAATCATTGATGTCAAGATCACGTGCCCAGCAACTGCTCTTACTCCATGGAAACCAAGGAAATTTGCGATTTTTCAACAGCTGGAGATGCCTGGCCCAATTGCGCATCTTTTGGCACCTTATTGATGTGGGTCAGTGTTCAATTGTACTTTTTACAGCGGACAGTATCAAGTACCTTGTGTTTTTTTTATATACAAATCGTGTGGTTTTTCTACATGTAGATAAAGACATTGAGTTTGTCTTCGACTTAGAAGTAAGACATTTGCTGGGTGAGTTAAATGGGCTTGGCCCAAAGATTTGACGTCGTCTGGGCTACCGAAGGGCACATAACTTATAATGAAAAGTTGAATATAGTAATGACCAGTCGCGATTGTACATAGTTAATGTAGCCGATTTCAATTCGCAAAAAGACCAGGCAAAAATCCTAAAGTGGAAAAAACTGTTCCAATGCTGCTGGTAAGAGGCTAATCCGACGTATTTTTTGACGAGAAATCGAATGGTGCAAACCGCGTTGCTCTCCGACCAATACTTTTGGCTGTAGCCACAAATGAATAATCATTGATGTCAAGATCACGTGCCCAGCAACTGCTCTTACTCCATGGAAACCAAGGAAATTTGCGATTTTTCAACAGCTGGAGATGCCTGGCCCAATTGCGCATCTTTTGGCACCTTATTGATGTGGGTCAGTGTTCAATTGTACTTTTTACAGCGAACAGTATCAAGTACCTTGTGTTTTTTTTATATACAAATGGTGTGGTTTTTCTACATGTAGATAAAGACATTGAGTTTGTCTTCGACTTAGAAGTAAGACATTTGCTGGGTGAGTTAAATGGGCTTGGCCCAAAGATTTGACGTCGTCTGGGCTACCGAAGGGCACATAACTTATAATGAAAAGTTGAATATAGTAATGACCAGTCGCGATTGTACATAGTTAATGTAGCCGATTTCAATTCGCAAAAAGACCAGGCAAAAATCCAAAAGTGGAAAAACTGTTCCAATGCTGCTGGTAAGAGGCTAAACCGACGTATTTTTTGACGAGAAATCGAATGGTGCAAACCGCGTTGCTCTCCGACCAATACTTTTGGCTGTAGCCACAAATGAATAATCATTGATGTCAAGATCACGTGCCCAGCAACGGCTCTTACTCCATGAAAACCATAGAAATTTGCAATTTTTCAACAGCTGGAGATGCCTGGCCCAATTGCGCATCTTTTGGCACCTTATTGATGTGGGTCAGTGTTCAATTGTACTTTTTTACAGCAGACTGTATCATGTACCTTGTGTTTTTTTATGTACAAATGGTGTGGTTTTTCTACATGTAGATAAAGACATTGAGTTTGTCTTCGACTTAGAAGTAAGACATTTGCTGGGTGAGTTAAATGGGCTTGGCCCAAAGATTTGACGTCGTCTGGGCTACCGAAGGGCACATAACTTATAATGAAAAGTTGAATATAGTAATGACCAGTCGCGATTGTACATAGTTAATGTAGCCGATTTCAATTCGCAAAAAGACCAGGCAAAAATCCAAAAGTGGAAAAACTGTTCCAATGCTGCTGGTAAGAAGCTAATCCGACGTATTTTTTGACGAGAAATCGAATGGTGCAAACCGCGTTGCTCTCCGACCAATACTTTTGGCTGTAGCCACAAATGAATAATCATTGATGTCAAGATCACGTGCCCAGCAACGGCTCTTACTCCATGGAAACCAAGGAAATTTGCAATTTTTCAACAGCTGGAGATGCCTGGCCCAATTGCGCATCTTTTGGCACCTTATTGATGTGGGTCAGTGTTCAATTGTACTTTTTACAGCGGACTGTATCAAGTACCTTGTGTTTTTTTTATATACAAATGGTGTGGTTTTTTCTACATGTAGATAAAGACATTGAGTTTGTCTTCGACTTAGAAGTAAGACAACTGCTGGGTGAGTTAAATGGGCTTGGCCCAAAGATTTGACGTCGTCTGGGCTACCGAAGGGCACATAACTTATAATGAAAAGTTGAATATAGTAATGACCAGTCGCGATTGTACATAGTTAATGTAGCCGATTTCAATTAGCAAAAAGACCAGGCAAAAATCCAAAAGTGGAAAAACTGTTCCAATGCTGCTTGTAAGAGGCTAATCCGACGTATTTTTTGACGAGAAATCGAATGGTGCAAACCGCGTTGCTCTCCGACCAATACTTTTGGCTGTAGCCACAAATGAATAATCATTGATGTCAAGATCACGTGCCCAGCAACGGCTCTTACTCCATGGAAACCAAGGAAATTTGCAATTTTTCAACAGCTGGAGATGCCTGGCACAATTGCGCATCTTTTGGCACCTTATTGATGTGGGTCAGTGTTCAATTGTACTTTTTACAGCGGACTGTATCAAGTACCTTGTGTTTTTTTTATATACAAATGGTGTGGTTTTTCTACATGTAGATAAAGACATTGAGTTTGTCTTCGACTTAGAAGTAAGACAACTGCTGGGTGAGTTAAATGGGCTTGGCCCAAAGATTTGACGTCGTCTGGGCTACCGAAGGGCACATAACTTATAATGAAAAGTTGAATATAGTAATGACCAGTCGCGATTGTACATAGTTAATGTAGCCGATTTCAATTCGCAAAAAGACCAGGCAAAAATCCAAAAGTGGAAAAACTGTTCCAATGCTGCTGGTAAGAGGCTAATCCGACGTATTTTTGGACGAGAAATCGAATGGTGCAAACCGCGTTGCTCTCCGACCAATACTTTTGGCTGTAGCCACAAATGAATAATCATTGATGTCAAGATCACGTGCCCAGCAACTGCTCTTACTCCATGGAAACCAAGGAAATTTGCAATTTTTCAACAGCTGGAGATGCCTGGCCCAATTGCGCATCTTTTGGCACCTTATTGATGTGGGTCAGTGTTCAATTGTACTTTTTACAGCGGACTGTATCAAGTACCTTGTGTTTTTTTTATATACAAATGGTGTGGTTTTTCTACATGTAGATAAAGACATTGAGTTTGTCTTCGACTTAGAAGTAAGACATTTGCTGGGTGAGTTAAATGGGCTTGGCCCAAAGATTTGACGTCGTCTGGGCTACCGAAGGGCACATAACTTATAATGAAAAGTTGAATATAGTAATGACCAGTCGCGATTGTACATAGTTAATGTAGCCGATTTCAATTAGAAAAAATACCAGGCAAAAATCCAAAAGTGGAAAAACTGTTCCAATGCTGCTGGTAAGAGGCTAATCCGACGTATTTTTTGACGAGAAATCGAATGGTGCAAACCGCGTTGCTCTCCGACCAATACTTTTGGCTGTAGCCACAAATGAATAATCATTGATGTCAAGATCACGTGCCCAGCAACGGCTCTTACTCCATGGAAACCAAGGAAATTTGCAATTTTTCAACAGCTGGAGATGCCTGGCCCAATTGCGCATCTTTTGGCACCTTTTTGATGTGGGTCAGTGTTCAATTGTACTTTTTACAGGGGACTGTATCAAGTACCTTGTGTTTTTTTTATATACAAATGGTGTGGTTTTTCTACATGTAGATAAAGACATTGAGTTTGTCTTCGACTTAGAAGTAAGACATTTGCTGGGTGAGTTAAATGGGCTTGGCCCAAAGATTTGACGTCGTCTGGGCTACCGAAGGGCACATAACTTATAATGAAAAGTGGAATATAGTAATGACCAGTCGCGATTGTACATAGTTAATGTAGCCGATTTCAATTCGCAAAAAGACCAGGCAAAAATCCAAAAGTGGAAAAACTGTTCCAATGCTGCTGGTAAGAGGCTAATCCGACGTATTTTTTGACGAGAAATCGAATGGTGCAAACCGCGTTGCTCTCCGACCAATACTTTTGGCTGTAGCCACAAATGAATAATCATTGATGTCAAGATCACGTGCCCAGCAACGGCTCTTACTCCATGGAAACCAAGGAAATTTGCAATTTTTCAACAGCTGGAGATGCCTGGCCCAATTGCGCATCTTTTGGCACCTTATTGATGTGGGTCAGTGTTCAATTGTACTTTTTACAGCGGACTGTATCAAGTATCTTGTGTTTTTTTTATATACAAATGGTGTGGTTTTTCTACATGTAGATAAAGACATTGAGTTTGTCTTCGACTTAGAAGTAAGACAACTGCTGGGTGAGTTAAATGGGCTTGGCCAAAAGATTTGACGTCGTCTGGGCTACCGAAGGGCACATAACTTATAATGAAAAGTGGAATATAGTAATGACCAGTCGCGATTGTACATAGTTAATGTAGCCGATTTCAATTAGAAAAAATACCAGGCAAAAATCCAAAAGTGGAAAAACTGTTCCAATGCTGCTGGTAAGAGGCTAATCCGACGTATTTTTTGACGAGAAATCGAATGGTGCAAACCGCGTTGCTCTCCGACCAATACTTTTGGCTGTAGCCACAAAGGAGTAATCATTGATGTCAAGATGACGTGCCCAGCAACTGCTCTTACTCCATGGAAACCAAGGAAATTTGCAATTTTTCAACAGCTGGAGATGCCCGGCCCAATTGCGCATCTTTTGGCACCTTATTGATGTGGGTCAGTGTTCAATTGTACTTTTTACAGCGGACTGTATCAAGTACCTTCTGTTTTTTTTATATACAAATGGTGTGGTTTTTCTACATGTAGATAAAGACATTGAGTTTGTCTTCGACTTAGAAGTAAGACAACTGCTGGGTGAGTTAAATGGGCTTGGCCCAAAGATTTGACGTCGTCTGGGCTACCGAAGGGCACATAACTTATAATGAAAAGTGGAATATAGTAATGACCAGTCGCGATTGTACATAGTTAATGTAGCCGATTTCAATTAGAAAAAATACCAGGCAAAAATCCAAAAGTGGAAAAACTGTTCCAATGCTGCTGGTAAGAGGCTAATCCGACGTATTTTTTGACGAGAAATCGAATGGTGCAAACCGCGTTGCTCTCCGACCAATACTTTTGGCTGTAGCCACAAAGGAGTAATCATTGATGTCAAGATCACGTGCCCAGCAACTGCTCTTACTCCATGGAAACCAAGGAAATTTGCAATTTTTCAACAGCTGGAGATGCCTGGCCCAATTGCGCATCTTTTGGCACCTTATTGATGTGGGTCAGTGTTCAATTGTACTTTTTACAGCGGACTGTATCAAGTACCTTGTGTTTTTTTTATATACAAATGGTGTGGTTTTTCTACATGTAGATAAAGACATTGAGTTTGTCTTCGACTTAGAAGTAAGACAACTGCTGGGTGAGTTAAATGGGCTTGGCCCAAAGATTTGACGTCGTCTGGGCTACCGAAGGGCACATAACTTATAATGAAAAGTTGAATATAGTAATGACCAGTCGCGATTGTACATAGTTAATGTAGCCGATTTCAATTCGCAAAAAGACCAGGCAAAAATCCAAAAGTAGAAAAACTGTTTCAATGCTGCTGGTAAGAGGCTAATCCGACGTATTTTTTGACGAGAAATCGAATGGTGCAAACTGCGTTGCTCTCTGACCAATACTTTTGGCTGTAGCCACAAATGAATAATCATTGATGTCAAGATCACGTGCCCAGCAACGGCTCTTACTCCATGGAAACCAAGGAAATTTGCAATTTTTCAACAGCTGGAGATGCCCGGCGCAATTGCGCATCTTTTGGCACCTTATTGATGTGGGTCAGTGTTCAATTGTACTTTTTACAGCAGACTGTATTATGTACCTTGTGTTTTTTTATATACA
Source organism: Liolophura sinensis (assembly GCF_032854445.1). Taxonomy (NCBI): domain Eukaryota; kingdom Metazoa; phylum Mollusca; class Polyplacophora; order Chitonida; family Chitonidae; genus Liolophura; species Liolophura sinensis. The sequence continues at coordinate 12,282 of NW_027018265.1, read as the reverse complement.
AATGGTGTGGTTTTTCTACATGTAGATAAAGACATTGAGTTTGTCTTCGACTTAGAAGTAAGACATTTGCTGGGTGAGTTAAATGGGCTTGGCCCAAAGATTTGACGTCGTCTGGGCTACCGAAGGGCACATAACTTATAATGAAAAGTGGAATATAGTAATGACCAGTCGCGATTGTACATAGTTAATGTAGCCAATTTCAATTAGAAAAAATACCAGGCAAAAATCCAAAAGTGGAAAAACTGTTCCAATGCTGCTGGTAAGAGGCTAATCCGACGTATTTTTTGACGAGAAATCCAATGGTGCAAACCGCGTTGCTCTCCGACCAATACTTTTGGCTGTAACCACAAATGAATAATCATTGATGTCAAGATCACGTGCCCAGCAACGGCTCTTACTCAATGGAAACCAAGGAAATTTGCAATTTTTCAACAGCTGGAGATGCCTGGCCCAATTGCGCATCTTTTGGCACCTTATTGATGTGGGTCAGTGTTCAATTGTACTTTTTACAGCGGACTGTATCAAGTACCTTTTGTTTTTTTATATACAAATGGTGTGGTTTTTCTACATGTAGGTAAAGACATTGAGTTTGTCTTCGACTTAGAAGTAAGACAACTGCTGGGTGAGTTAAATGGGCTTGGCCCAAAGATTTGACGTCGTCTGGGCTACCGAAGGGCACATAACTTATAATGAAAAGTTGAATATAGTAATGACAAGTAGCGAATGTACATAGTTAATGTAGCCGATTTCAATTCGCAAAAAGACCAGGTAAAAATCCAAAAGTGGAAAAACTCTTCCAATGCTGCTGGTAAGAGGCTAATCCGACGTATTTTTTGACGAGAAATCGAATGGTGCAAACCGCGTTGCTCTCCGACCAATACTTTTGGCTGTAGCCACAAATGAATAATCATTGATGTTAAGATCACGTGCCCAGCAACGGCTCTTACTCCATGGAAACCAAAGGAAATTTGCATTTTTCAACAGCTGGAGATGCCTGGCCCAATTGCGCATCTTTTGGCACCTTATTGATGTGGGTCAGTGTTCAATTGTACTTTTTACAGCGGACTGTATCAAGTACCTTGTGTTTTTTTTATATACAAATGGTGTGGTTTTTCTACATGTAGATAAAGACATTGAGTTTGTCTTCGACTTAGAAGTAAGACATTTGCTGGGTGAGTTAAATGGGCTTGGCCCAAAGATTTGACGTCGTCTGGGCTACCGAAGGGCACATAACTTATAATGAAAAGTTGAATATAGTAATGACCAGTCGCGATTGTACATAGTTAATGTAGCCGATTTCAATTAGAAAAAATACCAGGCAAAAATCCAAAAGTGGAAAAACTGTTCCAATGCTGCTGGTAAGAGGCTAATCCGACGTATTTTTTGACGAGAAATCGAATGGTGCAAACCGCGTTGCTCTCCGGACCAATACTTTTGGCTGTAGCCACAAATGAATAATCATTGATGTCAAGATCACGTGCCCAGCAACGGCTCTTACTCCATGGAAACCAAGGAAATTTGCAATTTTTCAACAGCTGGAGATGCCTGGCCCAATTGCGCATCTTTTGGCACCTTATTGATGTGGGTCAGTGTTTCAATTGTACTTTTTACAGCGGGACTGTATCAAGTACCTTGTGTTTTTTTTATATACAAATGGTGTGGTTTTTCTACATGTAGATAAAGACATTGAGTTTGTCTTCGACTTAGAAGTAAGACATTTGCTGGGTGAGTTAAATGGGCTTGGCCCAAAGATTTGACGTCGTCTGGGCTACCGAAGGGCACATAACTTATAATGAAAAGTGGAATATAGTAATGACCAGTCGCGATTGTACATAGTTAATGTAGCCGATTTCAATTCGCAAAAAGACCAGGCAAAAATCCAAAAGTGGAAAAACTGTTCCAATGCTGCTGGTAAGAGGCTAATCCGACGTATTTTTTGACGAGAAATCGAATGGTGCAAACCGCGTTGCTCTCCGACCAATACTTTTGGCTGTAGCCACAAATGAATAATCATTGATGTCAAGATCACGTGCCAGCAACGGCTCTTACTCCATGGAAACCAAGGAAATTTGCAATTTTTCAACAGCTGGAGATGCCTGGCCCAATTGCGCATCTTTTGCACCTTATTGATGTGGGTCAGTGTTCAATTGTACTTTTTACAGCGACTGTATCAAGTATCTTGTGTTTTTTTTTATATACAAATGGTGTGGTTTTTCTACATGTAGATAAAGACATTGAGTTTGTCTTCGACTTAGAAGTAAGACAACTGCTGGGTGAGTTAAATGGGCTTGGCCAAAAGATTTGACGTCGTCTGGGCTACCGAAGGGCACATAACTTATAATGAAAAGTGGAATATAGTAATGACCAGTCGCGATTGTACATAGTTAATGTAGCCGATTTCAATTAGAAAAAATAACAGGCAAAAATCCAAAAGTGGAAAAACTGTTCCAATGCTGCAGGTAAGAGGCTAATCCGACGTATTTTTTGACGAGAAATCGAATGGTGCAAACCGCGTTGCTCTCCGACCAATACTTTTGGCTGTAGCCACAAAGGAGTAATCATTGATGTCAAGATCACGTGCCCAGCAACTGCTCTTACTCCATGGAAACCAAGGAAATTTGCAATTTTTCAACAGCTGGAGATGCCTGGCCCAATTGCGCATCTTTTGGCACCTTATTGATGTGGGTCAGTGTTCAATTGTACTTTTTACAGCGGACTGTATCAAGTACCTTGTGTTTTTTTTATATACAAATGGTGTGGTTTTTCTACATGTAGATAAAGACATTGAGTTTGTCTTCGACTTAGAAGTAAGACAACTGTTGGGTGAGTTAAATGGGCTTGGCCCAAAGATTTGACGTCGTCTGGGCTACCGAAGGGCACATAACTTATAATGAAAAGTGGAATATAGTAATGACCAGTCGCGATTGTACATAGTTAATGTAGCCGATTTCAATTAGAAAAAATACCAGGCAAAAATCCAAAAGTGGAAAAACTGTTCCAATGCTGCTGGTAAGAGGCTAATCCGACGTATTTTTTGACGAGAAATCGAATGGTGCAAACCGCGTTGCTCTCCGACCAATACTTTTGGCTGTAGCCACAAAGGAGTAATCATTGATGTCAAGATCACGTGCCCAGCAACTGCTCTTACTCCATGGAAACCAAGGAAATTTGCAATTTTTCAACAGCTGGAGATGCCTGGCCCAATTGCGCATCTTTTGGCACCTTATTGATGTGGGTCAGTGTTCAATTGTACTTTTTACAGCGGACTGTATCAAGTACCTTGTGTTTTTTTTATATACAAATGGTGTGGTTTTTCTACATGTAGATAAAGACATTGAGTTTGTCTTCGACTTAGAAGTAAGACAACTGCTGGGTGAGTTAAATGGGCTTGGCCCAAAGATTTGACGTCGTCTGGGCTACCGAAGGGCACATAACTTATAATGAAAAGTTAAATATAGTAATGACCAGTCGCGATTGTACATAGTTAATGTAGCCGATTTCAATTAGCAAAAAGACCAGGCCAAAAATCCCAAAGTTGGAAAAACTGTTCCAATGCTGCTTGTAAGAGGCTAATCGACGTATTTTTTTGACGAGAAATCGAATGGTGCAAACCGCGTTGCTTTCCGATCAATACTTTTGGCTGTAGCCACAAATGAATAATCATTGATGTCAAGATCACGTTCCCAGCAACGGCTCTTACTCCATGGAAACCAAGGAAATTTGCAATTTTCAACAGCTTGGAGATGCCCGGCCCAATTGCGCATCTTTTGGCACCTTATTGATGTGGGTCAGTGTTCAATTGTACTTTTTACAGCAGACTGTATTATGTACCTTGTGTTTTTTTATATACAAATGGTGTGGTTTTTCTACATGTAGATAAAGACATTGAGTTTGTCTTCGACTTAGAAGTAAGACAACTGCTGGGTGAGTTAAATGGGCTTGGCCCAAAGATTTGACGTCGTCTGGGCTACCGAAGGGCACATAACTTATAATGAAAAGTGGAATATAGTAATGACCAGTCGCGATTGTACATAGTTAATGTAGCCGATTTCAATTAGAAAAAATACCAGGCAAAAATCCAAAAGTGGAAAAACTGTTCCAATGCTGCTGGTAAGAGGCTAATCCGACGTATTTTTTGACGAGAAATCGAATGGTGCAAACCGCGTTGCTCTCCGACCAATACTTTTGGCTGTAACCACAAATGAATAATCATTGATGTCAAGATCACGTGCCCAGCAACGGCTCTTACTCAATGGAAACCAAGGAAATTTGCAATTTTTCAACAGCTGGAGATGCCTGGCCCAATTGCGCATCTTTTGGCACCTTATTGATGTGGGTCAGTGTTCAATTGTACTTTTTACAGCGGACAGTATCAAGTACCTTTTGTTTTTTTATATACAAATGGTGTGGTTTTTCTACATGTAGATAAAGACATTGAGTTTGTCTTCGACTTAGAAGTAAGACAACTGCTGGGTGAGTTAAATGGGCTTGGCCCAAAGATTTGACGTCGTCTGGGCTACCGAAGGGCACATAACTTATAATGAAAAGTTGAATATAGTAATGACCAGTCGCGAATGTACATAGTTAATGTAGCCGATTTCAATTCGCAAAAAGACCAGGCAAAAATCCAAAAGTGGAAAAACTGTTCCAATGCTGCTGGTAAGAGACTAATCCGACGTATTTTTTGACGAGAAATCGAATGGTGCAAACCGCGTTTCTCTCCGACCAATACTTTTGGCTGTAGCCACAAATGAATAATCATTGATGTTAAGATCACGTGCCCAGCAACGGCTCTTACTCCATGGAAACCAAGGAAATTTGCAATTTTTCAACAGCTGGAGATGCCTGGCCCAATTGCGCATCTTTTGGCACCTTATTGATGTGGGTCAGTGTTCAATTGTACTTTTTACACCGGACTGTATCAAGTACCTTGTGTTTTTTTTATATACACAAATGGTGTGGTTTTTCTACATGTAGATAAAGACATTGAGTTTGTCTTCGACTTAGAAGTAAGACAACTGCTGGGTGAGTTAAATGGGCTTGGCGCAAAGATTTGACGTCGTCTGGGCTACCGAAGGGCACATAACTTATAATGAAAAGTTGAATATAGTAATGACCAGTCGCGATTGTACATAGTTAATGTAGCCGATTTCAATTAGCAAAAAGACCAGGCAAAAATCTAAAAGTGGAAAAACTGTTCCAATGCTGCTGATAAGAGGCTAATCCGACGTATTTTTTGACGAGAAATCGAATGGTGCAAACCGCGTTGCTCTCCGACCAATACTTTTGGCTGTAGCCACAAATGAATAATCATTGATGTCAAGATCACGTGCCAAGCAACAGCTCTTACTCCATGGAAACCAAGGAAATTTGCAATTTTTCAACAGCTGGAGATGCCTGGCCCAATTGCGCATCTTTTGGCACCTTATTGATGTGGGTCAGTGTTCAATTGTACTTTTTTACAGCAGACTGTATCATGTACCTTGTGTTTTTTTATGTACAAATGGTGTGGTTTTTCTACATGTAGATAAAGACATTGAGATTGTCTTCGACTTAGAAGTAAGACATTTGCTGGGTGAGTTAAATGGGCTTGGCCCAAAGATTTGACGTCGTCTGGGCTACCGAAGGGCACATAACTTATAATGAAAAGTGGAATATAGTAATGACCAGTCGCGATTGTACATAGTTAATGTAGCCGATTTCAATTAGAAAAAATACCAGGCAAAAATCCAAAAGTGGAAAAACTGTTCCAATGCTGCTGGTAAGAGGCTAATCCGACGTATTTTTTGACGAGAAATCGAATGGTGCAAACCGCGTTGCTCTCCGACCAATACTTTTGGCTGTAGCCACAAAGGAGTAATCATTGATGTCAAGATCACGTGCCCAGCAACTGCTCTTACTCCATGGAAACCAAGGAAATTTGCAATTTTTCAACAGCTGGAGATGCCTGGCCGAATTGCGCATCTTTTGGCACCTTATTGATGTGGGTCAGTGTTCAATTGTACTTTTTACAGCGGACTGTATCAAGTACCTTGTGTTTTTTTTATATACAAATGGTGTGGTTTTTCTACATGTAGATAAAGACATTGAGTTTGTCTTCGACTTAGAAGTAAGACAACTGCTGGGTGAGTTAAATGGGCTTGGCCCAAAGATTTGACGTCGTCTGGGCTACCGAAGGGCACATAACTTATAATGAAAAGTTAAATATAGTAATGACCAGTCGCGATTGTACATAGTTAATGTAGCCGATTTCAATTAGCAAAAAGACCAGGCAAAAATCCCAAAGTGGAAAAACTGTTCCAATGCTGCTTGTAAGAGGCTAATCCGACGTATTTTTTGACGAGAAATCGAATGGTGCAAACCGCGTTGCTTTCCGATCAATACTTTTGGCTGTAGCCACAAATGAATAATCATTGATGTCAAGATCACGTTCCCAGCAACGGCTCTTACTCCATGGAAACCAAGGAAATTTGCAATTTTTCAACAGCTGGAGATGCCCGGCCCAATTGCGCATCTTTTGGCACCTTATTGATGTGGGTCAGTGTTCAATTGTACTTTTTACAGCAGACTGTATTATGTACCTTGTGTTTTTTTATATACAAATGGTGTGGTTTTTCTACATGTAGATAAAGACATTGAGTTTGTCTTCGACTTAGAAGTAAGACAACTGCTGGGTGAGTTAAATGGGCTTGGCCCAAAGATTTGACGTCGTCTGGGCTACCGAAGGGCACATAACTTATAATGAAAAGTGGAATATAGTAATGACCAGTCGCGATTGTACATAGTTAATGTAGCCGATTTCAATTAGAAAAAATACCAGGCAAAAATCCAAAAGTGGAAAAACTGTTCCAATGCTGCTGGTAAGAGGCTAATCCGACGTATTTTTTGACGAGAAATCGAATGGTGCAAACCGCGTTGCTCTCCGAGCAATACTTTTGGCTGTAACCACAAATGAATAATCATTGATGTCAAGATCACGTGCCCAGCAACGGCTCTTACTCAATGGAAACCAAGGAAATTTGCAATTTTTCAACAGCTGGAGATGCCTGGCCCAATTGCGCATCTTTTGGCACCTTATTGATGTGGGTCAGTGTTCAATTGTACTTTTTACAGCGGACAGTATCAAGTACCTTTTGTTTTTTTATATACAAATGGTGTGGTTTTTCTACATGTAGATAAAGACATTGAGTTTGTCTTCGACTTAGAAGTAAGACAACTGCTGGGTGAGTTAAATGGGCTTGGCCCAAAGATTTGACGTCGTCTGGGCTACCGAAGGGCACATAACTTATAATGAAAAGTTGAATATAGTAATGACCAGTCGCGAATGTACATAGTTAATGTAGCCGATTTCAATTCGCAAAAAGACCAGGCAAAAATCCAAAAGTGGAAAAACTGTTCCAATGCTGCTGGTAAGAGACTAATCCGACGTATTTTTTGACGAGAAATCGAATGGTGCAAACCGCGTTTCTCTCCGACCAATACTTTTGGCTGTAGCCACAAATGAATAATCATTGATGTTAAGATCACGTGCCCAGCAACGGCTCTTACTCCATGGAAACCAAGGAAATTTGCAATTTTTCAACAGCTGGAGATGCCTGGCCCAATTGCGCATCTTTTGGCACCTTATTGATGTGGGTCAGTGTTCAATTGTACTTTTTACAGCGGACTGTATCAAGTACCTTGTGTTTTTTTTATATACAAATGGTGTGGTTTTTCTACATGTAGATAAAGACATTGAGTTTGTCTTCGACTTAGAAGTAAGACAACTGCTGGGTGAGTTAAATGGGCTTGGCGCAAAGATTTGACGTCGTCTGGGCTACCGAAGGGCACATAACTTATAATGAAAAGTTGAATATAGTAATGACCAGTCGCGATTGTACATAGTTAATGTAGCCGATTTCAATTAGCAAAAAGACCAGGCAAAAATCTAAAAGTGGAAAAACTGTTCCAATGCTGCTGGTAAGAGGCTAATCCGACGTATTTTTGACGAGAAATCGAATGGTGCAAACCGCGTTGCTCTCCGACCAATACTTTTGGCTGTAGCCACAAATGAATAATCATTGATGTCAAGATCACGTGCCAAGCAACAGCTCTTACTCCATGGAAACCAAGGAAATTTGCAATTTTTCAACAGCTGGAGATGCCTGGCCAATTGCGCATCTTTTGGCACCTTATTGATGTGGGTCAGTGTTCAATTGTACTTTTTTACAGCAGACTGTATCATGTACCTTGTGTTTTTTTATATACAAATGGTGTGGTTTTTCTACATGTAGATAAAGACATTGAGTTTGTCTTCGACTTAGAAGTAAGACATTTGCTGGGTGAGTTAAATGGCTTGGCCCAAAGATTTGACGTCGTCTGGGCTACCGAAGGACACATAACTTATAATGAAAAGTTGAATATAGTAATGACCAGTCGCGATTGTACATAGTTAATGTAGCCGATTTCAATTCGCAAAAAGACCCGGCAAAAATCCTAAAGTGGAAAAACTATTCCAATGCTGCTGGTAAGAGGCTAATCCGACGTATTTTTTTGACGAGAAATCGAATGGTGCAAACCGCGTTGCTCTCCGACCAATACTTTTGGCTGTAGCCACAAATGAATAATCATTGATGTCAAGATCACGTGCCAGCAACTGCTCTTACTCCATGGAAACCAAGGAAATTTGCAATTTTTCAACAGCTGGAGATGCCTGGCCCAATTGCGCATCTTTTGGCACCTTATTGATGTGGGTCAGTGTTCAATTGTACTTTTTACAGCGGACTGTATCAAGTACCTTGTGTTTTTTTTATATACAAATGGTGTGGTTTTTCTACATGTAGATAAAGACATTGAGTTTGTCTTCGACTTAGAAGTAAGACATTTGCTGGGTGAGTTAAATGGGCTTGGCCCAAAGATTTGACGTCGTCTGGGCTACCGAAGGGCACATAACTTATAATGAAAAGTTGAATATAGTAATGACCAGTCGCGATTGTACATAGTTAATGTAGCCGATTTCAATTAGAAAAAATACCAGGCAAAAATCCAAAAGTGGAAAAACTGTTCCAATGCTGCTGGTAAGAGGCTAATCCGACGTATTTTTTGACGACAAATCGAATGGTGCAAACCGCGTTGCTCTCCGACCAATACTTTTGGCTGTAGCCACAAATGAATAATCATTGATGTCAAGATCACGTGCCCAGCAACGGCTCTTACTCCATGGAAACCAAGGAAATTTGCAATTTTTCAACAGCTGGAGATGCCTGGCCCAATTGCGCATCTTTTGGCACCTTATTGATGTGGGTCAGTGTTCAATTGTACTTTTTTACAGCAGACTGTATCATGTACCTTGTGTTTTTTTATGTACAAATGGTGTGGTTTTTCTACATGTAGATAAAGACATTGAGATTGTCTTCGACTTAGAAGTAAGACATTTGCTGGGTGAGTTAAATGGGCTTGGCCCAAAGATTTGACGTCGTCTGGGCTACCGAAGGGCACATAACTTATAATGAAAAGTGGAATATAGTAATGACCAGTCGCGATTGTACATAGTTAATGTAGCCGATTTCAATTAGAAAAAATACCAGGCAAAAATCCAAAAGTGGAAAAACTGTTCCAATGCTGCTGGTAAGAGGCTAATCCGACGTATTTTTTGACGAGAAATCGAATGGTGCAAACCGCGTTGCTCTCCGACCAATACTTTTGGCTGTAGCCACAAAGGAGTAATCATTGATGTCAAGATCACGTGCCCAGCAACTGCTCTTACTCCATGGAAACCAAGGAAATTTGCAATTTTTCAACAGCTGGAGATGCCTGGCCGAATTGCGCATCTTTTGGCACCTTATTGATGTGGGTCAGTGTTCAATTGTACTTTTTACAGCGGACTGTATCAAGTACCTTGTGTTTTTTTATATACAAATGGTGTGGTTTTTCTACATGTAGATAAAGACATTGAGTTTGTCTTCGACTTAGAAGTAAGACAACTGCTGGGTGAGTTAAATGGGCTTGGCCAAAAGATTTGACGTCGTCTGGGCTACCGAAGGGCACATAACTTATAATGAAAAGTTGAATATAGTAATGACCAGTCGCGATTGTACATAGTTAATGTAGCCGATTTCAATTCGCAAAAAGACCAGGTAAAAATCCAAAAGTAGAAAAACTGTTCCAATGCTGCTGTAAGAGGCTAATCCGACGTATTTTTTGACGAGAAATCGAATGGTGCAAACCGCGTTGCTCTCCGACCAATACTTTTGGCTGTAGCCACAAATGAATAATCATTGATGTCAAGATCACGTGCCCAGCAACGGCTCTTACTCCATGGAAACCAAGGAAATTTGCAATTTTTCAACAGCTGGAGATGCCTGGCCCAATTGCGCATCTTTTGGCACCTTATTGATGTGGGTCAGTGTTCAATTGTACTTTTTTACAGCAGACTGTATCATGTACCTTGTGTTTTTTTATGTACAAATGGTGTGGTTTTTCTACATGTAGATAAAGACATTGAGATTGTCTTCGACTTAGAAGTAAGACATTTGCTGGGTGAGTTAAATGGGCTTGGCCCAAAGATTTGACGTCGTCTGGGCTACCGACGGGCACATAACTTATAATGAAAAGTGGAATATAGTAATGACCAGTCGCGATTGTACATAGTTAATGTAGCCGATTTCAATTAGAAAAAATACCAGGCAAAAATCCAAAAGTGGAAAAACTGTTCCAATGCTGCTGGTAAGAGGCTAATCCGACGTATTTTTTGACGAGAAATCGAATGGTGCAAACCGCGTTGCTCTCCGACCAATACTTTTGGCTGTAGCCACAAAGGAGTAATCATTGATGTCAAGATCACGTGCCCAGCAACTGCTCTTACTCCATGGAAACCAAGGAAATTTGCAATTTTTCAACAGCTGGAGATGCCTGGCCGAATTGCGCATCTTTTGGCACCTTATTGATGTGGGTCAGTGTTCAATTGTACTTTTTACAGCGGACTGTATCAAGTACCTTGTGTTTTTTTATATACAAATGGTGTGGTTTTTCTACATGTAGATAAAGACATTGAGTTTGTCTTCGACTTAGAAGTAAGACAACTGCTGGGTGAGTTAAATGGGCTTGGCCAAAAGATTTGACGTCGTCTGGGCTACCGAAGGGCACATAACTTATAATGAAAAGTTGAATATATTAATGACCAGTCGCGATTGTACATAGTCAATGTAGCCGATTTCAATTCGCAAATCGACCAGGCAAAAATCCAAAAGTGGAAAAACTGTTCCAATGCTGCTTGTAAGAGGCTAATCCGACGTATTTTTTGACGAGAAATCGAATGGTGCAAACCGCGTTGCTCTCCGACCAATTCTTTTGGCTGTAGCCACAAATGAATAATCATTGATGTCAAGATCACGTGCCCAGCAACGGCTCTTACTCCATGGAAACCAAGGAAATTTGCAATTTTTCAACAGCTGGAGATGCCTGGCCCAATTGCGCATCTTTTGGCACCTTATTGATGTGGGTCAGTGTTCAATTGTACTTTTTACAGCGGACTGTATCAAGTACCTTGTGTTTTTTTTATATACAAATGGTGTGGTTTTTCTACATGTAGATAAAGACATTGAGTTTGTCTTCGACTTAGAAGTAAGACAACTGCTGGGTGAGTTAAATGGGCTTGGCGCAAAGATTTGACGTCGTCTGGGCTACCGAAGGGCACATAACTTATAATGAAAAGTTGAATATATTAATGACCAGTCGCGATTGTACATAGTTAATGTAGCCGATTTCAATTCGCAAAAAGACCCGGCAAAAATCCTAAAGTGGAAAAACTGTTCCAATGCTGCTGGTAAGAGGCTAATCCGACGTATTTTTTGACGAGAAATCGAATGGTGCAAACCGCGTTGCTCTCCGACCAATACTTTTGGCTGTAGCCACAAATGAATAATCATTGATGTCAAGATCACGTGCCCAGCAACTGCTCTTACTCCATGGAAACCAAGGAAATTTGCAATTTTTCAACAGCTGGAGATGCCTGGCCCAATTGCGCATCTTTTGGCACCTTATTGATGTGGGTCAGTGTTCAATTGTACTTTTTACAGCGGACTGTATCAAGTACCTTGTGTTTTTTTTATATACAAATGGTGTGGTTTTTCTACATGTAGATAAAGACATTGAGTTTGTCTTCGACTTAGAAGTAAGACATTTGCTGGGTGAGTTAAATGGGCTTGGCCCAAAGATTTGACGTCGTCTGGGCTACCGAAGGGCACATAACTTATAATGAAAAGTTGAATATAGTAATGACCAGTCGCGATTGTACATAGTTAA
>NW_027018264.1:0-49920 GCF_032854445.1 Liolophura sinensis | reverse complement strand
TGGTAAGAGGCTAATCCGACGTATTTTGTGACGAGGAAATCGAGTGGTACAAACCGCGTTGCTCTCCGACCAATACTTTTGGCTGTACGACAATTGAATGATCATTGATGACAACATCACGGTGCCTAGAAACGCTCTTACTCCATGGAAACCAGGCAAATTTGCAATTTCTTAAACAGCTGCCGTGCCTGGCCAATTCCGCATCTTTTGGCACCTTATTGATGTGGGTCAGTGTTCAATTGTACTTTTTACAGCACACTGTATCTAGTACTTTGTGTTTTTTATGTACAAATGGGTGGTGGTTTTCTACACGTAGATAAAGACATTGAGATTGTCTTGGACTTAGAAGTAAGACAATTGCTGGGTGAGTTAAATGGGCTTAGCCAAAGAGTTGACGTCTTCTGGGCTACCGAAGGGCACATAACTTATAGTCAAAAGTTGAATATAGTAATGACCATTCGCGATGGTAGATAGTACAGTGTAGCCGATTTCAATTAACAAAAAGACCAGGCAAAAATGTAAAAGTGGAAAAACTGTTCCAGTGCTGCTGGTAAGAGGCTAATCCGACGTATTTTGTGACGAGGAAATCGAATGGTGCAAACCGCGTTGCTCTCCGGACCAATACTTTTTGGCTGTAGCGACAATTGAATGATCATTGATGACTAAATCACGTGCCTAGAAACGGCTTATACTCCATGGAAACCAGGGAAATTTGCAATTTTTTAAACAGCTGCCGATGCCTGGCCCAATTCCGCATCTTTTGGCACCTTATTGATGTGGGTCAGTGTTCAATTGTACTTTTTACAGCAGACTGTATCTAGTACTTTGTGTTTTTTATGTACAAATGGTGTGGTTTTTCTACACGTAGATAAAGACATTGAGATTGTCTTGGATTTAGAAGTAAGACAATTGCTGGATGAGTTAAATGGGCTTAGCCCAAAGAGTTGACGTCTTCTGGGCTACCGAAGGGCACATAACTTATAGTCAAAAGTTGAAAATAGTAATGACCAGTCGCGATGGTACATAGTACAGTGTAGCCGATTTCAATTAACAAAAAGACCAGGCAAAAATGCAAAAGTGGAAAAACTGTTCCAGTGCTACTGGTAAGAGGCTAATCCGACGTATTTTGTGACGAGAAATCGAATGGTGCAAACCGCGTTGCTCTCCGACCAATTTATTTGGCTGTAGCGACAATTGAATGATCATTGATGACAACATCACTTGCCTAGAAACGGCTCTTACTCCATGGAAACCAGGGAAATTTGCAATTTTTTAAACAGCTGCCGATGCCTGGCCCAATTCCGCATCTTTTGGCACCTTATTGATGTGGGTCAGTGTTCAATTGTACTTTTTACAGCAGACTGTATCTAGTACTTTGTGTTTTTTATGTACAAATGGTGTGGTTTTTCTACACGTAGATAAAGACATTGAGATTGTCTTGGACTTAGAATTAGGACAATTGCTGGGTGAGTTAAATGGGCTTAGCCCAAAGATTTGACGTCTTCTGGGCTACCAAAGGGCACATAACTTATAGTCAAAAGTTGAATATAGTAATGACCAGTCGCGATGGTACATAGTACAGTGTAGCCGATTTCAATTAACAAAAAGACCAGGCAAAAATGCAAAAGTGGAAAAACTGTTCCAGTGCTGCTGGTAAGAGGCTAATGCGACGTATTTTGTGACGAGAAATCGAATGGTGCAAACCGCGTTGCTCTCCGACCAATACATTTGGCTGTAGCGACAATTGAATGATCATTGATGACAACATCACTTGCCTAGAAACGGCTCTTACTCCATGGAAACCAGGGAAATTTGCAATTTTTTAAACAGCTGCCGATGCCTGGCCCAATTCCGCATCTTTTGGCACCTTATTGATGTGGGTCAGTGTTCAATTGTACTTTTTTCAGCAGACTGTATCTAGTACTTTGTGTTTTTTATGTACAAATGGTGTGGTTTTTCTACACGTAGATAAAGACATTGAGATTGTCTTGGACTTAGAATTAAGACAATTGCTGGGTGAGTTAAATGGGCTTAGCCCAAAGATTTGACGTCTTCTGGGCTACCAAAGGGCACATAACTTATAGTCAAAAGTTGAATATAGTAATGACTAGTCGCGATGGTACATAGTACAGTGTAGACGATTTCAATTAACAAAAAGACCAGGCAAAAATGCAAAAGTGGAAAAACTGTTCCAGTGCTGCTGGTAAGAGGCTAATCCGACGTATTTTTTGACGAGAAATCGAATGGTGCAAACCGCGTTGCTCTCCGACCAATACATTTGGCTGTAGCGACAATTGAATGATCATTGATAACTAAATCACGTGCCTAACAACGGCTTATACTCCATGGAAACCAGGGAAATTTGCAATTTTTTAAACAGCTGCCGATGCCTGGCCCAATTCCGCATCTTTTGGCACCTTATTGATGTGGGTCAGTGTTCAATTGTACTTTTTACAGCACACTGTATCTAGTACTTTGTGTTTTTTATGTACAAATGGTGTGGTTTTTCTACACGTAGATAAAGACATTGAGATTGTCTTGGACTTAGAAGTAAGACAATTGCTGGATGAGTTAAATGGGCTTAGCCCAAAGATTTGACGTCTTCTGGGCTACCGAAGGGCACATAACTTATAGTCAAAAGTTGAATATAGTAATGACCAGTCGCGATGGTATATAGTACAGTGTAGCCGATTTCAATTAACAAAAAGACCAGGCAAAAATGCAAAAGTGGAAAAACTCTTCCAGTGCTGCTGGTAAGAGGCTAATCCGACGTATTTTTTGACGAGAAATTGAATGGTGCAAACCGCGTTGCTCTCCGACCAATACTTTTGGCTGTAGCGACAATTGAATGATCATTGATCACAACATCACGTGCCTAACAACGGCTCTTACTCCATGGAAACCAGGGAAATTTGCAATTTTTTAAACAGCTGCCGATGCCTGGCCAAATTCCGCATCTTTTGGCACCTTATTGATGTGGGTCAGTGTTTAATTGTACTTTTTACAGCAGACTGTATCTAGTACTTTGTGTTTTTTATGTACAAATGGTGTGGTTTTTCTACACGTAGATAAAGACATTGAGATTGTCTTGGACTTAGAAGTAAGACAATTGCTGGGTGAGTCAAATGGGCTTAGCCCAAAGAGTTGACGTTTTCTGGGCTACCAAAGGACACATAACTTATAGTCAAAAGTTGAATATAGTAATGACTAGTCGCGATGGTACATAGTACAGTGTAGCCGATTTCAATTAACAAAAAGACCAGGCAAAAATGCAAAAGTGGAAAAACTGTTCCAGTGCTGCTGGTAAGAGGCTAATGCGACGTATTTTGTGACGAGAAATCGAATGGTGCAAACCGCGTTGCTCTCCGACCAATACATTTGGCTGTAGCGACAATTGAATGATCATTGATGACAACATCACTTGCCTAGAAACGGCTCTTACTCCATGGAAACCAGGGAAATTTGCAATTTTTTAAACAGCTGCCGATGCCTGGCCCAATTCCGCATCTTTTGGCACCTTATTGATGTGGGTCAGTGTTCAATTGTACTTTTTTCAGCAGACTGTATCTAGTACTTTGTGTTTTTTATGTACAAATGGTGTGGTTTTTCTACACGTAGATAAAGACATTGAGATTGTCTTGGACTTAGAATTAAGACAATTGCTGGGTGAGTTAAATGGGCTTAGCCCAAAGATTTGACGTCTTCTGGGCTACCAAAGGGCACATAACTTATAGTCAAAAGTTGAATATAGTAATGACTAGTCGCGATGGTACATAGTACAGTGTAGACGACTTCAATTAACAAAAAGACCAGGCAAAAATGCAAAAGTGGAAAAACTGTTCCAGTGCTGCTGGTAAGAGGCTAATCCGACGTATTTTTTGACGCGAAATCGAATGGTGCAAACCGCGTTGCTCTCCGACCTATACTTTTGGCTGTAGCGACAATTGAATGATCATTGATGACAACATCACGTGCCTAGAAACGGCTCTTACTCCATGGAAACCAGGGAAATTTGCAATTTTTTAAACAGCTGCCGATGCCTGGCCAAATTCCGCATCTTTTGGCACCTTATTGATGTGGGTCAGTGTTTAATTGTACTTTTTACAGCAGATTGTATCTAGTACTTTGTGTTTTTTATGTACAAATGGTGTGGTTTTTCTACACGTAGATAAAGACATTGAGATTGTCTTATACTTAGAAGTAAGACAATTGCTGGGTGAGTTAAATGGGCTTAGCCCAAAGAGTTGACGTCTTCTGGGCTACCAAAGGACACATAACTTATAGTCAAAAGTTGAATATAGTAATGACTAGTCGCGATGGTACATAGTACAGTGTAGCCGATTTCAATTAACAAAAAGACCAGGCAAAAATGCAAAAGTGGAAAAACTGTTCCAGTGCTGCTGGTAAGAGGCTAATCCGACGTATTTTTTGACGAGAAATCGAATGGTGCAAACCGCGTTGCTCTCCGACCAATACATTTGGCTGTAGCGACAATTGAATGATCATTGATAACTAAATCACGTGCCTAACAACGGCTTATACTCCATGGAAACCAGGGAAATTTGCAATTTTTTAAACAGCTGCCGATGCCTGGCCCAATTCCGCATCTTTTGGCACCTTATTGATGTGGGTCAGTGTTCAATTGTACTTTTTACAGCACACTGTATCTAGTACTTTGTGTTTTTTATGTACAAATGGTGTGGTTTTTCTACACGTAGATAAAGACATTGAGATTGTCTTGGACTTAGAAGTAAGACAATTGCTGGATGAGTTAAATGGGCTTAGCCCAAAGATTTGACGTCTTCTGGGCTACCGAAGGGCACATAACTTATAGTCAAAAGTTGAATATAGTAATGACCAGTCGCGATGGTATATAGTACAGTGTAGCCGATTTCAATTAACAAAAAGACCAGGCAAAAATGCAAAAGTGGAAAAACTCTTCCAGTGCTGCTGGTAAGAGGCTAATCCGACGTATTTTTTGACGAGAAATTGAATGGTGCAAACCGCGTTGCTCTCCGACCAATACTTTTGGCTGTAGTGACAATTGAATGATCATTGATCACAACATCACGTGCCTAACAACGGCTCTTACTCCATGGAAACCAGGGAAATTTGCAATTTTTTAAACAGCTGCCGATGCCTGGCCCAATTCCGCATCTTTTGGCACCTTATTGATGTGGGTCAGGGTTCAATTGTACTTTTTACAGCAGACTGTATCAAGTACCTTGTGTTTTTTATGTACAAATGGTGTGGTTTTTCTACACGTAGATAAAGACATTGAGATTGTCTTGGACTTAGAATTAAGACAATTGCTGGGTGAGTTAAATGGGCTTAGCCCAAAGATTTGACGTCTTCTGGGCTACCAAAGGGCACATAACTTATAGTCAAAAGTTGAATATAGTAATGACTAGTCGCGATGGTACATAGTACAGTGTAGCCGATTTCAATTAACAAAAAGACCAGGCAAAAATGCAAAAGTGGAAAAACTCTTCCAGTGCTGCTGGTAAGAGGCTAATCCGACGTATTTTTTGACGAGAAATTGAATGGTGCAAACCGCGTTGCTCTCCGACCAATACTTTTGGCTGTAGCGACAATTGAATGATCATTGATCACAACATCACGTGCCTAACAACGGCTCTTACTCCATGGAAACCAGGGAAATTTGCAATTTTTTAAACAGCTGCCGATGCCTGGCCAAATTCCGCATCTTTTGGCACCTTATTGATGTGGGTCAGTGTTTAATTGTACTTTTTACAGCAGACTGTATCTAGTACTTTGTGTTTTTTATGTACAAATGGTGTGGTTTTTCTACACGTAGATAAAGACATTGAGATTGTCTTGGACTTAGAAGTAAGACAATTGCTGGGTGAGTCAAATGGGCTTAGCCCAAAGAGTTGACGTTTTCTGGGCTACCAAAGGACACATAACTTATAGTCAAAAGTTGAATATAGTAATGACTAGTCGCGATGGTACATAGTACAGTGTAGCCGATTTCAATTAACAAAAAGACCAGGCAAAAATGCAAAAGTGGAAAAACTGTTCCAGTGCTGCTGGTAAGAGGCTAATGCGACGTATTTTGTGACGAGAAATCGAATGGTGCAAACCGCGTTGCTCTCCGACCAATACATTTGGCTGTAGCGACAATTGAATGATCATTGATGACAACATCACTTGCCTAGAAACGGCTCTTACTCCATGGAAACCAGGGAAATTTGCAATTTTTTAAACAGCTGCCGATGCCTGGCCCAATTCCGCATCTTTTGGCACCTTATTGATGTGGGTCAGTGTTCAATTGTACTTTTTTCAGCAGACTGTATCTAGTACTTTGTGTTTTTTATGTACAAATGGTGTGGTTTTTCTACACGTAGATAAAGACATTGAGATTGTCTTGGACTTAGAATTAAGACAATTGCTGGGTGAGTTAAATGGGCTTAGCCCAAAGATTTGACGTCTTCTGGGCTACCAAAGGGCACATAACTTATAGTCAAAAGTTGAATATAGTAATGACTAGTCGCGATGGTACATAGTACAGTGTAGACGACTTCAATTAACAAAAAGACCAGGCAAAAATGCAAAAGTGGAAAAACTGTTCCAGTGCTGCTGGTAAGAGGCTAATCCGACGTATTTTTTGACGCGAAATCGAATGGTGCAAACCGCGTTGCTCTCCGACCTATACTTTTGGCTGTAGCGACAATTGAATGATCATTGATGACAACATCACGTGCCTAGAAACGGCTCTTACTCCATGGAAACCAGGGAAATTTGCAATTTTTTAAACAGCTGCCGATGCCTGGCCAAATTCCGCATCTTTTGGCACCTTATTGATGTGGGTCAGTGTTTAATTGTACTTTTTACAGCAGATTGTATCTAGTACTTTGTGTTTTTTATGTACAAATGGTGTGGTTTTTCTACACGTAGATAAAGACATTGAGATTGTCTTATACTTAGAAGTAAGACAATTGCTGGGTGAGTTAAATGGGCTTAGCCCAAAGAGTTGACGTCTTCTGGGCTACCAAAGGACACATAACTTATAGTCAAAAGTTGAATATAGTAATGACTAGTCGCGATGGTACATAGTACAGTGTAGCCGATTTCAATTAACAAAAAGACCAGGCAAAAATGCAAAAGTGGAAAAACTGTTCCAGTGCTGCTGGTAAGAGGCTAATCCGACGTATTTTTTGACGAGAAATCGAATGGTGCAAACCGCGTTGCTCTCCGACCAATACATTTGGCTGTAGCGACAATTGAATGATCATTGATAACTAAATCACGTGCCTAACAACGGCTTATACTCCATGGAAACCAGGGAAATTTGCAATTTTTTAAACAGCTGCCGATGCCTGGCCCAATTCCGCATCTTTTGGCACCTTATTGATGTGGGTCAGTGTTCAATTGTACTTTTTACAGCACACTGTATCTAGTACTTTGTGTTTTTTATGTACAAATGGTGTGGTTTTTCTACACGTAGATAAAGACATTGAGATTGTCTTGGACTTAGAAGTAAGACAATTGCTGGATGAGTTAAATGGGCTTAGCCCAAAGATTTGACGTCTTCTGGGCTACCGAAGGGCACATAACTTATAGTCAAAAGTTGAATATAGTAATGACCAGTCGCGATGGTATATAGTACAGTGTAGCCGATTTCAATTAACAAAAAGACCAGGCAAAAATGCAAAAGTGGAAAAACTCTTCCAGTGCTGCTGGTAAGAGGCTAATCCGACGTATTTTTTGACGAGAAATTGAATGGTGCAAACCGCGTTGCTCTCCGACCAATACTTTTGGCTGTAGTGACAATTGAATGATCATTGATCACAACATCACGTGCCTAACAACGGCTCTTACTCCATGGAAACCAGGGAAATTTGCAATTTTTTAAACAGCTGCCGATGCCTGGCCCAATTCCGCATCTTTTGGCACCTTATTGATGTGGGTCAGGGTTCAATTGTACTTTTTACAGCAGACTGTATCAAGTACCTTGTGTTTTTTATGTACAAATGGTGTGGTTTTTCTACACGTAGATAAAGACATTGAGATTGTCTTGGACTTAGAATTAAGACAATTGCTGGGTGAGTTAAATGGGCTTAGCCCAAAGATTTGACGTCTTCTGGGCTACCAAAGGGCACATAACTTATAGTCAAAAGTTGAATATAGTAATGACTAGTCGCGATGGTACATAGTACAGTGTAGCCGATTTCAATTAACAAAAAGACCAGGCAAAAATGCAAAAGTGGAAAAACTGTTCCAGTGCTGCTGGTAAGAGGCTAATCCGACGTATTTTTTGACGAGAAATCGAATGGTGCAAACCGCGTTGCTCTCCGACCAACACTTTTGGCTGTAGTGACAATTGAATGATCATTTATGTCATAATCACGTGCCCAGCAACGGCTCTTACTCCATGGAAACCAGGGAAATTTGCAATTTTTCAACAGCTGCCGATGCCTGGCTCAATTCCGAATCTTTTGGCACCTTACTGAAGTGGGTCAGTGTTCAGTTGTACTTTTTACAGCAGACTGTATCAAGTACCTTGTGATTTTCACGTACAAATGGTCTGGTTTTTCTACACGTAGATAAAGACATTGAGATTGTCTTGCACTTAGAAGTAAGGCAATTGCTGGGTGAGTTAAATGGGCTTAGCCCAAAGATTTCAGGTCTTCTGGGCTACCGAAGGGCACATAACTTATAGTCAAAAGTTGAATATATTAATGACCAGTCGCGATTGTACAGAGTACAGTGTAGCCGATTTCAATTAACAAAAAGACCAAGCAAAAATGCAAAGTGGAAAAACTGTTCCAGTGCTGCTAGTAAGAGGTTAATCCGACGTATTTTGTGACGAGAAATCGAATGGTGCAATCCGCGTTGCTCTCCGACCAATACATTTGGCTGTAGCGACAATTGAATGATCATTGATAACTAAATCACGTGCCTAACAACGGCTTATACTCCATGGAAACCAGGGAAATTTGCAATTTTTTAAACAGCTGCCGATGCCTGGCCCAATTCCGCATCTTTTGGCACCTTATTGATGTGGGTCAGGGTTCAATTGTACTTTTTACAGCAGACTGTATCTAGTACTTTGTGTTTTTTATGTACAAATGGTGTGGTTTTTCTACACGTAGATAAAGACATTGAGATTGTCTTGGACTTAGAATTAAGACAATTGCTGGGTGAGTTAAATGGGCTGAGCCCAAAGATTTGACGTCTTCTGGGCTACCAAAGGGCACATAACTTATAGTCAAAAGTTGAATATAGTAATGACTAGTCGCGATGGTACATAGTACAGTGTAGCCGATTTCAATTAACAAAAAGACCAGGCAAAAATGCAAAAGTGGAAAAACTGTTCCAGTGCTGCTGGTAAGAGGCTAATCCGACGTATTTTTTGACGAGAAATCGAATGGTGCAAACCGCCTTGCTCTCCGACCAATACTTTTGGCTGTAGCGACAATTGAATGATCATTGATAACAACATCACGTGCCTAGAAACGGCTCTTACTCCATGGAAACCAGGGAAATTTGCAATTTTTTAAACAGCTGCCGATGCCTGGCCCAATTCCGCATCTTTTGGCACCTTATTGATGTGGGTCAGTGTTTAATTGTACTGTTTACAGCAGACTGTATCTAGTACTTTGTGTTTTTTATGTACAAATGGTGTGGTTTTTCTACACGTAGATAAAGACATTGAGATTGTCTTGGACTTAGAAGTAAGACAATTGCTGGGTGAGTTAAATGGGCTTGGCCCAAAGATTTTAGGTCTTCTGGGCTACCGAAGGGCACATAAGTTATAGTCAAAAGTTGAATATAGTAATGACCAGTCGCGATTGTACAGAGTACAGTGTAGCCGATTTCAATTAACAAAAAGACCAGGCAAAAATGCAAAAGTGGAAAAACTGTTCCAGTGCTGCTGGTAAGAGGCTAATCCGACGTATTTTGTGACGAGAAATCGAATGGTGCAAACCGCGTTGCTCTCCGACCAACACTTTTGGCTGTAGTGACAATTGAATGATCATTTATGTCATAATCACGTGCCCAGCAACGGCTCTTACTCCATGGAAACCAGGGAAATTTGCAATTTTTTAACAGCTGCCGATGCCTGGCCCAATTCCGCATCTTTTGGCACCTTACTGAAGTGGGTCAGTGTTTAGTTGTACTTTTTACAACAGACTGTATCAAGTACCTTGTGTTTTTTATGTACAAATGGTCTGGTTTTTCTACACGTAGATAAAGACATTGAGATTGTCTTGGACTTAGAAGTAAGACAATTGCTGGGTGAGTTAAATGGGCTTAGCCCAAAAATTTGACGTCTTCTGGGCTACCGAAGGGCACATAACAAATAGTCAAAAGTTGAATATAGTAATGACCAGTCGCGATTGTACAGAGTACAGTGTAGCCGGTTTCAATTAACAAAAAGACCAGGTAAAAATGCAAAAGTGGAAAAACTGTTCCAGTGCTGCTGGTAAGAGGCTAATCCGACGTATTTGTGACGACAAATCGAATGGTGCAAACCGCGTTGCTCTCCGACCAATACTTTTGGCTGTAGTGACAATTGAATGATCATTTATGTCATAATCACGTGCCCAGCAACGGCTCTTACTCCATGGAAACCAGGGAAATTTGCAATTTTTCAACAGCTGCCGATGCCTGGCTCAATTCCGCATCTTTTGGCACCTTACTGAAGTGGGTCAGTGTTCAGTTGTACTTTTTACAGCAGACTGTATCAAGTACCTTGTGTTTTTCACGTACAAATGGTGTGGTTTTTCTACACGTAGATAAAGACATTGAGATTGTCTTGGACTTAGAAGTAATGCAATTGCTGGGTGAGTTAAATGGGCTTAGCCCAAAGATTTCAGGTCTTCTGGGCTACCGAAGGGCACATAACTTATAGTCAAAAGTTGAATATAGTAATGACCAGTCGCGATTGTACAGAGTACAGTGTAGCTGAATTCAATTAACAAAAAGACCAGGCAAAAATGCAAAAGTGGAAAAACTGTTCCAGTGCTGCTGGTAAGAGGCTAATCCGACGTATTTTGTGACGAGAAATCGAATGGTGCAAACCGCGTTGCTCTCCGACCAATACTTTTGCCTGTAGTGACAATTGAATGATCATTTATGTCATAATCACGTGCACAGCAACGGCTCTTACTCCATGGAAACCAGGGATATTTGCAATTTTTTAACAGCTGCCGATGCCTGGCCCAATTCCGCATCTTTTGGCACCTTATAAATGTGGGATTGTGGTCAGTTGTACTTTTTACAGCAGAGTGTATCAAGTACCTTGTGTTTTTCACGTACAAATGGTGTGGTTTTTCTACACGTAGATAAAGACATTGAGATTGTCTTGAACTTAGAAGTAAGGCAATTGCTGGGTGAGTTAAATGGGCTTAGCCCAAAGATTTCAGGTCTTCTGGGCTACCGAAGGGCACATAACTTATAGTCAAAAGTTGAATATAGTAATGACCAGTCGCGATTGTACAGAGTACAGTGTAGCCGATTTCAATTAACATAAAGACCAGGCAAAAATGCAAAAGTGGAAAAACTGTTCCAGTGCTACTAGTAAGAGGCTAATCCGACGTATTTTGTGACGAGAATTCGAATGGTGCAATCCGCGTTGCTCTCCGACCAATACTTTTGGCTGTAACGACAATTGAATGATCATTTATGCCATAATCACGTGCGTAGCAACGGCTCTTACTCCATGAAAACCAGGGAAATTTGCAATTTTTCAACAGCTGCCGATACCTGGCTCAATTCCGCATCTTTTGGCACCTTATTCATGTGGGATTGTGGTCAGTTGTACTTTTTACAGCAGACTGTATCAAGTACCTTGTGTTTTTTATGTACAAATGGTCTGGTTTTTCTACACGTAGATAAAGACATTGAGATTGTCTTGGACTTAGAAGTAAGACAATTGCTGGGTGAGTTAAATGGGCTTAGCCCAAAGATTTGACGTCTTCTGGGCTACCGAAGGGCACATAACTTATAGTCAAAAGTTGAATATAGTAATGACCAGTCGCGATTGTACAGAGTACAGTGTAGCCGATTTCAATTAACAAAAAGACCAGGTAAAAATGCAAAAGTGGAAAAACTGTTCCAGTGCTGCTGGTAAGAGGCTAATCCGACATATCTTGTGACGAGAAATCGAATGGTGCAAACCTTGTTGCTCTCCGACCAATACTTTTGGCTGTTGTGACAATTGAATGATCATTTATGTCATAATCACGTGCCCAGCAACGGCTCTTACTCCATGGAAACCAGGGAAATTTGCAATTTTTCAACAGCTGCCGATGCCTGTCTCAATTCCGCATCTTTTGGCACCTTACTGAAGTGGGTCAGTGTTCAGTTGTACTTTTTACAGCAGACTGTATCAAGTACCTTGTGTTTTTCACGTACAAATGGTCTGGTTTTACTACACGTAGATAAAGACATTGAGATTGTCTTGCACTTAGAAGTAAGACAATTGCTGGGTGAGTTAAATGGGCTTAGCCCAAAGATTTCAGGTCTTCTGGGCTACCGAAGGGCACCTAACCTATAGTCAAAAGTTGAATATAGTAATGACCAGTCGCGATTGTACAGAGTACAGTGTAGTCGATTTCAATTAACAAAAAGACCAGGCAAAAATGCAAAAGTGGAAAAACTGTTCCAGTGCTGCTGGTAAGAGGCTAATCCGACGTATTTTGTGACGAGAAATCGAATGGTGCAAACCGCGTTGCTTTCCGACCAATACTTTTGGCTGTAGCGACTATTCAATGATCATTGATGTCGTAATCACGTGCCCAGCAACGGCTCTTACTCCATGGAAACCATGGATATTTGCAATTTTTTAACAGCTGCCGATGCCTGGCCCAATTCCGCATCTTTTGGCACCTTATAAATGTGGGTCAGTGTTTAGTTGTACTTTTTACAGCAGACTGTATCAAGTACCTTGTGTTTTTTATGTACAAATGGTCTGGTTTTTCTACACGTAGATAAAGACATTGAGATTGTCTTGCACTTAGAAGTAAGACAATTGCTGGGTGAGTTAAATGGGCTTGGCCCAAGGATTTCAGGTCTTCTGGGCTACCGAAGGGCACATAACTTATAGTCAAAAGTTGAATATAGTAATGACCAGTCGCGATTGTACAGAGTACAGTGTAGCCGGTTTCAATTAACAAAAAGACCAGGCAAAAATGCAAAAGTGGAAAAACTGTTCCAGTGCTACTAGTAAGAGGCTAATCCGACGTATTTTGTGACGAGAAATCGAATGGTGCAATCCGCGTTGCTCTCCGACCAATACTTTTGGCTGTAGCGACAATTGAATGATCCTTGATGTCATAATCACGTGCCCAGCAACGGCTCTTACTCCATGGAAACCAGGGATATTTGCAATTTTTTAACAGCTGCCGATGCCTGGCCCAATTCCGCATCTTTTGGCACCTTACTGAAGTGGGTCAGTGTTTAGTTGTACTTTTTACAACAGACTGTATCAAGTACCTTGTGTTTTTTATGTACAAATGGTCTGGTTTTTCTACACGTAGATAAAGACATTGAGATTGTCTTGGACTTAGAAGTAAGACAATTGCTGGGTGAGTTAAATGGGCTTAGCCCAAAAATTTGACGTCTTCTGGGCTACCGAAGGGCACATAACAAATAGTCAAAAGTTGAATATAGTAATGACCAGTCGCGATTGTACAGAGTACAGTGTAGCCGGTTTCAATTAACAAAAAGACCAAGCAAAAATGCAAAGTGGAAAAACTGTTCCAGTGCTGCTGGTAAGAGGCCTAATCCGACGTATTTTGTGACGACAAATCGAATGGTGCAAACCGCGTTGCTCTCCGACCAATACTTTTGGCTGTAGTGACAATTGAATGATCATTTATGTCATAATCACGTGCCCAGCAACGGCTCTTACTCCATGGAAACCAGGGAAATTTGCAATTTTTCAACAGCTGCCGATGCCTGGCTCAATTCCGCATCTTTTGGCACCTTACTGAAGTGGGTCAGTGTTCAGTTGTACTTTTTACAGCAGACTGTATCAAGTACCTTGTGTTTTTCACGTACAAATGGTGTGGGTTTTTCTACACGTAGATAAAGACATTGAGATTGTCTTGGACTTAGAAGTAATGCAATTGCTGGGTGAGTTAAATGGGCTTAGCCCAAAGATTTCAGGTCTTCTGGGCTACCGAAGGGCACATAACTTATAGTCAAAAGTTGAATATAGTAATGACCACTCGCGATTGTACAGAGTACAGTGTAGCTGAATTCAATTAACAAAAAGACCAGGCAAAAATGCAAAAGTGGAAAAACTGTTCCAGTGCTGCTGGTAAGAGGCTAATCCGACGTATTTTGTGACGAGAAATCGAATGGTGCAAACCGCGTTGCTCTCCGACCAATACTTTTGCCTGTAGTGACAATTGAATGATCATTTATGTCATAATCACGTGCACAGCAACGGCTCTTACTCCATGGAAACCAGGGATATTTGCAATTTTTTTAACAGCTGCCGATGCCTGGCCAATTCCGCATCTTTTGGCACCTTATAAATGTGGGATTGTGGTCAGTTGTACTTTTTACAGCAGAGTGTATCAAGTACCTTGTGTTTTTCACGTACAAATGGTGTGGTTTTTCTACACGTAGATAAAGACATTGAGATTGTCTTGAACTTAGAAGTAAGGCAATTGCTGGGTGAGTTAAATGGGCTTAGCCCAAAGATTTCAGGTCTTCTGGGCTACCGAAGGGCACATAACTTATAGTCAAAAGTTGAATATAGTAATGACCAGTCGCGATTGTACAGAGTACAGTGTAGCCGATTTCAATTAACATAAAGACCAGGCAAAAATGCAAAGTGGAAAAACTGTTCCAGTGCTACTAGTAAGAGGCTAATCCGACGTATTTTGTGACGAGAAATCGAATGGTGCAATCCGCGTTGCTCTCCGACCAATACTTTTGGCTGTAACGACAATTGAATGATCATTTATGCCATAATCACGAGCGTAGCAACGGCTCTTACTCCATGGAAACCAGGGATATTTGCAATTTTTTTAACAGCTGCCGATGCTGGCCCAATTCCGCATCTTTGGCACCTTATAAATGTGGGTGAGTGTTTAGTTGTACTTTTTACAGCAGACTGTATCAAGTACCTTGTGTTTTTTATGTACAAATGGTCTGGTTTTTCTACACGTAGATAAAGACATTGAGATTGTCTTGCACTTAGAAGTAAGGCAATTGCTGGGTGAGTTAAATGGGCTTAGCCCAAAGATTTGACGTCTTCTGGGCTACCGAAGGGCACATAAACTTATAGTCAAAAGTTGAATATAGTAATGACCAGTCGCGATTGTACAGAGTACAGTGTAGCCGGTTTCAATTAACAAAAAGACCAGGCAAAAATGCAAAAGTGGAAAAACTGTTCCAGTGCTACTAGTAAGAGGCTAATCCGACGTATTTTGTGACGAGAATCGAATGGTGCAATCCGCGTTGCTCTCCGACCAATACTTTTGGCTGTTAGCGACAATTGAATGATCATTTATGCCATAATCACGTGCGTAGCAACGGCTCTTACTCCATGGAAACCAGGGAAATTTGCAATTTTTCAACAGCTGCCGATACCTGCTCAATTCCGCATCTTTTGGCACCTTATTCATGTGGGATTGTGGTCAGTTGTACTTTTTACAGCAGACTGTATCAAGTACCTTGTGTTTTTTATGTACAAATGGTCTGGTTTTTCTACACGTAGATAAAGACATTGAGATTGTCTTGGACTTAGAAGTAAGACAATTGCTGGGTGAGTTAAATGGACTTAGCCCAAAGATTTGACGTCTTCTGGGCTACCGAAGGGCACATAACTTATAGTCAAAAGTTGAAATATAGTAATGACCAGTCGCGATTGTACAGAGTACAGTGTAGCCGATTTCAATAACAAAAAGACCAGGTAAAAATGCAAAAGTGGAAAAACTGTTCCAGTGCTGCTGGGTAAGAGACTAATCCGACATATCTTGTGACGAGAAATCGAATGGTGCAAACCGCGTTGCTCTCCGACCAATACTTTTGGCTGTTGTGACAATTGAATGATCATTTATGTCATAATCACGTGCCCCAGCAACGGCTCTTACTCCATGGAAACCAGGGAAATTTGCAATTTTTCAACAGCTGCCGATGCCTGTCTCAATTCCGCATCTTTTGGCACCTTACTGAAGTGGGTCAGTGTTCAGTTGTACTTTTTACAGCAGACTCTGTATCAAGTACCTTGTGTTTTTCACGTACAAATGGTCTGGTTTTACTACACGTAGATAAAGACATTGAGATTGTCTTGCGCTTAGAAGTAAGACAATTGCTGGGTGAGTTAAATGGGCTTAGCCCAAAGATTTCAGGTCTTCTGGGCTACCGAAGGGCACCTAACCTATAGTCAAAAGTTGAATATAGTAATGACCAGTCGCGATTGTACAGAGTACAGTGTAGTCGATTTCAATTAACAAAAAGACCAGGCAAAAATGCAAAAGTGGAAAAACTGTTCCAGTGCTGCTGGTAAGAGGCTAATCCGACGTAATTTTGTGACGAGAAATCGAATGGTGCAAACCGCGTTGCTTTCCGACCAATACTTTTGGCTGTAGCGACTATTCAATGATCATTGATGTCGTAATCACGTGCCCAGCAACGGCTCTTACTCCATGGAAACCATGGATATTTGCAATTTTTTAACAGCTGCCGATGCCTGGCCCAATTCCGCATCTTTTGGCACCTTATAAATGTGGGTCAGTGTTTAGTTGTACTTTTTACAGCAGACTGTATCAAGTACCTTGTGTTTTTTATGTACAAATGGTCTGGTTTTTCTACACGTAGATAAAGACATTGAGATTGTCTTGCACTTAGAAGTAAGACAATTGCTGGGTGAGTTAAATGGGCTTGGCCCAAGGATTTCAGGTCTTCTGGGCTACCGAAGGGCACATAACTTATAGTCAAAAGTTGAATATAGTAATGACCAGTCGCGATTGTACAGAGTACAGTGTAGCCGGTTTCAATTAACAAAAAGACCAGGCAAAAATGCAAAAGTGGAAAAACTGTTCCAGTGCTACTAGTAAGAGGCTAATCCGACGTATTTTGTGACGAGAAATCGAATGGTGCAATCCGCGTTGCTCTCCGACCAATACTTTTGGCTGTAGCGACAATTGAATGATCATTTATGCCATAATCACGTCCGTAGCAACGGCTCTTACTCCATGGAAACCAGGGAAATTTGCAATTTTTCAACAGCTGCCGATACCTGGCTCAATTCCGCATCTTTTGGCACCTTATTCATGTGGGATTGTGGTCAGTTGTACTTTTTACAGCAGACTGTATCAAGTACCTTGTGTTTTTCACGTACAAATGGTCTGGTTTTACTACACGTAGATAAAGACATTGAGATTGTCTTGCGCTTAGAAGTAAGACAATTGCTGGGTGAGTTAAATGGGCTTAGCCCAAAGATTTCAGGTCTTCTGGGCTACCGAAGGGCACCTAACCTATAGTCAAAAGTTGAATATAGTAATGACCAGTCGCGATTGTACAGAGTACAGTGTAGTCGATTTCAATTAACAAAAAGACCAGGCAAAAATGCAAAAGTGGAAAAACTGTTCCAGTGCTGCTGGTAAGAGGCTAATCCGACGTAATTTTGTGACGAGAAATCGAATGGTGCAAACCGCGTTGCTTTCCGACCAATACTTTTGGCTGTAGCGACTATTCAATGATCATTGATGTCGTAATCACGTGCCCAGCAACGGCTCTTACTCCATGGAAACCATGGATATTTGCAATTTTTTAACAGCTGCCGATGCCTGGCCCAATTCCGCATCTTTTGGCACCTTATAAATGTGGGTCAGTGTTTAGTTGTACTTTTTACAGCAGACTGTATCAAGTACCTTGTGTTTTTTATGTACAAATGGTCTGGTTTTTCTACACGTAGATAAAGACATTGAGATTGTCTTGCACTTAGAAGTAAGACAATTGCTGGGTGAGTTAAATGGGCTTGGCCCAAGGATTTCAGGTCTTCTGGGCTACCGAAGGGCACATAACTTATAGTCAAAAGTTGAATATAGTAATGACCAGTCGCGATTGTACAGAGTACAGTGTAGCCGGTTTCAATTAACAAAAAGACCAGGCAAAAATGCAAAAGTGGAAAAACTGTTCCAGTGCTACTAGTAAGAGGCTAATCCGACGTATTTTGTGACGAGAAATCGAATGGTGCAATCCGCGTTGCTCTCCGACCAATACTTTTGGCTGTAGCGACAATTGAATGATCATTTATGCCATAATCACGTCCGTAGCAACGGCTCTTACTCCATGGAAACCAGGGAAATTTGCAATTTTTCAACAGCTGCCGATACCTGGCTCAATTCCGCATCTTTTGGCACCTTATTCATGTGGGATTGTGGTCAGTTGTACTTTTTACAGCAGACTGTATCAAGTACCTTGTGTTTTTTATGTACAAATGGTGTGGTTTTTCTACACGTAGATAAAGACATTGAGATTGTCTTGGACTTAGAAGTAAGACAATTGCTGGGTGAGTTAAATGGGCTTAGCCCAAAGATTTGACGTCTTCTGGGCTACCGAAGGGCACATAACTTATAGTCAAAAGTTGAATATAGTAATGACCAGTCGCGATTGTACAGAGTACAGTGTAGCCGATTTCAATTAACAAAAAGACCAGGTAAAAATGCAAAAGTGGAAAAACTGTTCCAGTGCTGCTGGTAAGAGGCTAATCCGTCATATCTTGTGACGAGAAATCGAATGGTGCAAACCGCGTTGCTCTCCGACCAACACTTTTGGCTGTTGTGACAATTGAATGATCATTTATGTCATAATCACGTGCCCAGCAACGGCTCTTACTCCATGGAAACCAGGGAAATTTGCAATTTTTCAACAGCTGCCGATGCCTGTCTCAATTCCGCATCTTTTGGCACCTTACTGAAGTGGGTCAGTGTTCAGTTGTACTTTTTACAGCAGACTGTATCAAGTACCTTGTGTTTTTCACGTACAAATGGTCTGGTTTTACTACACGTAGATAAAGACATTGAGATTGTCTTGCACTTAGAAGTAAGACAATTGCTGGGTGAGTTAAATGGGCTTAGCCCAAAGATTTCAGGTCTTCTGGGCTACCGAAGGGCACCTAACCTATAGTCAAAAGTTGAATATAGTAATGACCAGTCGCGATTGTACAGAGTACAGTGTAGTCGATTTCAATTAACAAAAAGACCAGGCAAAAATGCAAAAGTGGAAAAACTGTTCCAGTGCTGCTGGTAAGAGGCTAATCCGACGTATTTTGTGACGAGAAATCGAATGGTGCAAACCGCGTTGCTTTCCGACCAATACTTTTGGCTGTAGCGACTATTCAATGATCATTGATGTCGTAATCACGTGCCCAGCAACGGCTCTTACTCCATGGAAACCATGGATATTTGCAATTTTTTAACAGCTGCCGATGCCTGGCCCAATTCCGCATCTTTTGGCACCTTATAAATGTGGGTCAGTGTTTAGTTGTACTTTTTACAGCAGACTGTATCAAGTACCTTGTGTTTTTTATGTACAAATGGTCTGGTTTTTCTACACGTAGATAAAGACATTGAGATTGTCTTGCACTTAGAAGTAAGACAATTGCTGGGTGAGTTAAATGGGCTTGGCCCAAGGATTTCAGGTCTTCTGGGCTACCGAAGGGCACATAACTTATAGTCAAAAGTTGAATATAGTAATGACCAGTCGCGATTGTACAGAGTACAGTGTAGCCGGTTTCAATTAACAAAAAGACCAGGTAAAAATGCAAAAGTGGAAAAACTGTTCCAGTGCTGCTGGTAAGAGGCTAATCCGACGTATTTTGTGACGACAAATCGAATGGTGCAAACCGCGTTGCTCTCCGACCAATACTTTTCGCTGTAGTGACAATTGAATGATCATTTATGTCATAATCACGTGCCCAGCAACGGCTCTTACTCCATGGAAACCAGGGAAATTTGCAATTTGTCAACAGCTGCCGATGCCTGTCTCAATTCCGCATCTTTTGGCACCTTACTGAAGTGGGTCAGTGTTCAGTTGTACTTTTTACAGCAGACTGTATCAAGGACCTTGTGTTTTTCACGTACAAATGGTCTGGTTTTTCTACACGTAGATAAAGACATTGAGATTGTCTTGCACTTAGAAGTAAGGCAATTGCTGGGTGAGTTAAATGGGCTTAGCCCAAAGATTTCAGGTCTTCTGGGCTACCGAAGGGCACATAACTTATAGTCAAAAGTTGAATATATTAATGACCAGTCGCGATTGTACAGAGTACAGTGTAGCCGATTTCAATTAACAAAAAGACCAAGCAAAAATGCAAAGTGGAAAAACTGTTCCAGTGCTGCTGGTAAGAGGTTAATCCGACGTATTTTGTGACGAGAAATCGAATGGTGCAATCCGCGTTGCTCTCCGACCAATACTTTTGGCTGTAGCGACAATTGAATGATCATTGATGTCATAATCACGTGCCCAGCAACGGCTCTTACTCCATGGAAACCAGGGATATTTGCAATTTTTTAACAGCTGCCGATGCCTGGCCCAATTCCGCATCTTTTGGCACCTTACTGAAGTGGGTCAGTGTTTAGTTGTACTTTTTACAACAGACTGTATCAAGTACCTTGTGTTTTTTATGTACAAATGGTCTGGTTTTTCTACACGTAGATAAAGACATTGAGATTGTCTTGGACTTAGAAGTAAGACAATTGCTGGGTGAGTTAAATGGGCTTAGCCCAAAAATTTGACGTCTTCTGGGCTACCGAAGGGCACATAACAAATAGTCAAAAGTTGAATATAGTAATGACCAGTCGCGATTGTACAGAGTACAGTGTAGCCGGTTTCAATTAACAAAAAGACCAGGTAAAAATGCAAAAGAGGAAAAACTGTTCCAGTGCTGCTGGTAAGAGGCTAATCCGACGTATTTTGTGACGACAAATCGAATGGTGCAAACCGCGTTGCTCTCCGACCAATACTTTTGGCTGTAGTGACAATTCAATGATCATTTATGTCATAATCACGTGCCCAGCAACGGCTCTTACTCCATGGAAACCAGGGAAATTTGCAATTTTTAAACAGCTGCCGATGCCTGGCTCAATTCCGCATCTTTTGGCACCTTACTGAAGTGGGTCAGTGTTCAGTTGTACTTTTTACAGCAGACTGTATCAAGTACCTTGTGTTTTTCACGTACAAATGGTGTGGTTTTTCTACACGTAGATAAAGACATTGAGATTGTCTTGGACTTAGAAGTAATGCAATTGCTGGGTGAGTTAAATGGGCTTAGCCCAAAGATTTCAGGTCTTCTGGGCTACCGAAGGGCACATAACTTATAGTCAAAAGTTGAATATAGTAATGACCAGTCGCGATTGTACAGAGTACAGTGTAGCTGAATTCAATTAACAAAAAGACCAGGCAAAAATGCAAAAGTGGAAAAACTGTTCCAGTGCTGCTGGTAAGAGGCTAATCCGACGTATTTTGTGACGAGAAATCGAATGGTGCAAACCGCGTTGCTCTCCGATCAACACTTTTGGCTGTAGCGACAATTGAATGATCATTTATGTCATAATCACGTGCCCAGCAACGGCTCTTACTCCATGGAAACCAGGGCTATTTGCAATTTTTTAACAGCTGCCGATGCCTGGCTCAATTCCGCATCTTTTGGCACCTTACTGAAGTGGGTCAGTGTTCAGTTGTACTTTTTACAGCAGACTGTATCAAGTACCTTGTGTTTTTTATGTACAAATGGTGTGGTTTTTCTACACGTAGATAAAGACATTGAGATTGTCTTGGACTTAGAAGTAAGACAATTGCTGGGTGAGTTAAATGGGCTTGGCCCAAGGATTTCAGGTCTTCTGGGCTACCGAAGGGCACATAACTTATAGTCAAAAGTTGAATATAGTAATGACCAGTCGCGATTGTACAGAGTACAGTGTAGCCGATTTCAATTAACAAAAAGACCAGGTAAAAATGCAAAAGAGGAAAAACTGTTCCAGTGCTGCTGGTAAGAGGCTAATCCGACGTATTTTGTGACGACAAATCGAATGGTGCAAACCGCGTTGCTCTCCGACCAATACTTTTGGCTGTAGTGACAATTGAATGATCATTTATGTCATAATCACGTGCCCAGCAACGGCTCTTACTCCATGGAAACCAGGGAAATTTGCAATTTGTCAACAGCTGCCGATGCCTGTCTCAATTCCGCATCTTTTGGCACCTTACTGAAGTGGGTCAGTGTTCAGTTGTACTTTTTACAGCAGACTGTATCAAGTACCTTGTGTTTTTCACGTACAAATGGTCTGGTTTTTCTACACGTAGATAAAGACATTGAGATTGTCTTGCACTTAGAAGTAAGGCAATTGCTGGGTGAGTTAAATGGGCTTAGCCCAAAGATTTCAGGTCTTCTGGGCTACCGAAGGGCACATAACTTATAGTCAAAAGTTGAATATAGTAATGACCAGTCGCGATTGTACAGAGTACAGTGTAGCTGAATTCAATTAACAAAAAGACAAGGCAAAAATGCAAAAGTGGAAAAACTGTTCCAGTGCTGCTGGTAAGAGGCTAATCCGACGTATTTTTTGACGAGAAATCGAATGGTGCAAACCGCGTTGCTCTCCGACCAATACTTTTGGCTGTAGTGACAATTGAATGATCATTTATGTCAGAATCTCGTGCCCAGCAACGGCTCTTACTCCATGGAAACAACGGAAATTTGCAATTTGTCAACAGCTCCCGATGCCTGGCCCAATTCCGCATCTTTTGGCACCTTACTGAAGTGGGTCAGTGTTCAGTTGTACTTTTTACAGCAGACTGTATCAAGTACCTTGTGTTTTTCACGTACAAATGGTGTGGTTTTTCTACACGTAGATAAAGACATTGAGATTGTCTTGCACTTAGAAGTAAGGCAATTGCTGGGTGAGTTAAATGGGCTTAGCCCAAAGATTTCAGGTCTTCTGGGCTACCGAAGGGCACATAACTTATAGTCAAAAGTTGAATATAGTGATGACCAGTCGCGATTGTACAGAGTACAGTGTAGTCGATTTCAATTAACAAAAAGACCAGGCAAAAATGCAAAAGTGGAAAAACTGTTCCAGTGCTGCTGGTAAGAGGCTAATCCGACGTATTTTTTGACGAGAAATCGAATGGTGCAAACCGCGTTGCTCTCCGACCAATACTTTTCGCTGTAGCGACAATTGAATGATCATTTATGTCATAATCACGTGCCCAGCAACGGCTCTTACTCCATGGAAACCATGGATATTTGCAATTTTTCAACAGCTGCCGATGCCTGGCCCAATTCCGCATCTTTTGGCACCTTATAAATGTGGGTCAGTGTTTAGTTGTACTTTTTACAGCAGACTGTATCAAGTACCTTGTGTTTTTTATGTACAAATGGTGTGGTTTTTCTACACGTAGATAAAGACATTGAGATTGTCTTGGACTTAGAAGTAAGACAATTGCTGGGTGAGTTAAATGGGCTTAGCCCAAAGATTTGACGTCTTCTGGGCTACCGAAGGGCACATAACTTATAGTCAAAAGTTGAATGTACTAATGACCAGTCGCGATTGTACACAGTACAGTGTAGCCGATTTCAATTAACTAAAAGACCAGGTAAAAATGCAAAATTGGAAAAACTTTTCCAGTGCTGCTGGTAAGAGGCTAATCCGACGTATTTTGTGACGAGAAATCGAATGGTGCAAACCGCGTTGCTCTCCGACCAATACTTTTGCCTTTAGTGACAATTGAATGATCATTTATGTCATAATCACGTGCACAGCAACGGCTCTTACTCCATGGAAACCAGGGAAATTTGCAATTTTTCAACAGCTACCGATGCCTGGCTTAATTCCGCATCTTTTGGCACCTTACTGAAGTGGGTCAGTGTTCAGTTGTACTTTTTACAGCAGACTGTATCAAGTACCTTGTGTTTTTCACGTACAAATGGTGTGGTTTTTCTACACGTAGATAAAGACATTGAGATTGTCTTGCACTTAGAAGTAAGGCAATTGCTGGATGAGTTAAATGGGCTTAGCCCAAAGATTTCAGGTCTTCTGGGCTACCGAAGGGCACATAACTTATAGTCAAAAGTTGAATATAGTAATGACCAGTCGCGATTGTACAGAGTACAGTGTAGCCGATTTCAATTAACAAAAAGACCAGGCAAAAATGCAAAAGTGGAAAAACTGTTCCAGTGCTGCTGGTAAGAGGCTAATTCGACGTATTTTGTGACGAGAAATCGAATGGTGCAAACCGCGTTGCTCTCCGACCAATACTTTTGGCTGTAGTGACAATTGAATGATCATTTATGTCATAATCACGTGCCCAGCAACGGCTCTTACTCCATGGAAACCATGGAAATTTGCAATTTTTCAACAGCTGCCGATGCCTGGCCCAATTCCGCATCTTTTGGCACCTTATAAATGTGGGTCAGTGTTCAGTTGTACTTTTTACAGCAGACTGTATCAAGTACCTTGTGTTTTTTATGTACAAATGGTCTGGTTTTTCTACACGTAGATAAAGACATTGAGATTGTCTTGAACTTAGAAGTAACACAATTGCTGGGTGAGTTAAATGGGCTTGGCCCAAAGATTTCAGGTCTTCAGGGCTACCGAAGGGCACATAACTTATAGTCAAAAGTTGAATATAGTAATGACCAGTCGCGATTGTACAGAGTACAGTGTAGCCGATTTCAATTAACAAAAAGACCAGGCAAAAATGCAAAAGTGGAAAAACTGTTCCAGTGCTACTAGTAAGAGGCTAATCCGACGTATTTTGTGACGAGAAATCGAATGGTGCAATCCGCGTTGCTCTCCGACCAATACTTTTGGCTGTAGCGACAATTGAATGATCATTTATGCCATAATCACGTGCGTAGCAACGGCTCTTACTCCATGGAAACCAGGGATAATTGCAATTTTTTAACAGCTGCCGATGCCTGGCCCAATTCCGCATCTTTTGGCACCTTATAAATGTGGGTGAGTGTTTAGTTGTACTTTTTACAGCAGACTGTATCAAGTACCTTGTGTTTTTTATGTACAAATGGTGTGGTTTTTCTACACGTAGATAAAGACATTGAGATTGTCTTGCACTTAGAAGTAAGACAATTGCTGGGTGAGTTAAATGGGCTTAGCCCAAAGATTTGACGTCTTCTGGGCTACCGAAGGGCACATAACTTATAGTCAAAAGTTGAATATAGTAATGACCAGTCGCGATTGTACAGAGTACAGTGTAGCCGATTTCAATTAACAAAAAGACCAGGCAAAAACGCAAAAGTGGAAAAACTGTTCCAGTGCTGCTGGTAAGAGGCTAATCCGACGTATTTTGTGACGAGAAATCAAATGGTGCAAACCGCGTTGCTCTCCGACCAATACTTTTGCCTGTAGTGACAATTGAATGATCATTTATGTCATAATCACGTGCACAGCAACGGCTCTTACTCCATGGAAACCAGGGATATTTGCAATTTTTTAACAGCTGCCGATGCCTGGCCCAATTCCGCATCTTTTGGCACCTTATAAATGTGGGATTGTGGTCAGTTGTACTTTTTACAGCAGAGTGTATCAAGTACCTTGTGTTTTTCACGTACAAATGGTGTGGTTTTTCTACACGTAGATAAAGACATTGAGATTGTCTTGAACTTAGAAGTAAGGCAATTGCTGGGTGAGTTAAATGGGCTTAGCCCAAAGATTTTAGGTCTTCTGGGCTACCGAAGGGCACATAACTTATAGTCAAAAGTTGAATATAGTAATGACCAGTCGCGATTGTACAGAGTACAGTGTAGCCGATTTCAATTAACAAAAAGACCAGGCAAAAATGCAAAAGTGGAAAAACTGTTCCAGTGCTGCTGGTAAGAGGCTAATCCGACGTATTTTTTGACGAGAAATCGAATGGTGCAAACCGCGTTGCTCTCCGA
Organism: Liolophura sinensis; assembly: GCF_032854445.1. Classification (NCBI taxonomy): domain Eukaryota; kingdom Metazoa; phylum Mollusca; class Polyplacophora; order Chitonida; family Chitonidae; genus Liolophura; species Liolophura sinensis. Next base: position 24,029 of record NW_027018264.1, on the reverse strand, counting down.
CCAATACTATTGGCTGTAGCGACAATTGAATGATCATTTATGTCATAATCACGTGCACAGCAACGGCTCTTACTCCATGGAAACCAGGGATATTTGCAATTTTTTAACAGCTGCCGATGCCTGGCCCAATTCCGCATCTTTTGGCACCTTATAAATGTGGGTCAGTGTTTAGTTGTACTTTTTACAGCAGACTGTATCAAGTACCTTGTGTTTTTTATGTACAAATGGTCTGGTTTTTCTACACGTAGATAAAGACATTGAGATTGTCTTGAACTTAGAAGTAAGACAATTGCTGGGTGAGTTAAATGGGCTTGGCCCAAAGATTTCAGGTCTTCAGGGCTACCGAAGGGCACATAACTTATAGTCAAAAGTTGAATATAGTAATGACCAGTCGCGATTGTACAGAGTACAGTGTAGCCGATTTCAATTAACAAAAAGACCAGGCAAAAATGCAAAAGTGTAAAAAATGTTCCAGTGCTACTAGTAAGAGGCTAATCCGACGTATTTTGTGACGAGAAATCGAATGGTGCAATCCGCGTTGCTCTCCGACCAATACTTTTGGCTGTAGCGACAATTGAATGATCATTTATGCCATAATCACGTGCGTAGCAACGGCTCTTACTCCATGGAAACCAGGGATAATTGCAATTTTTTAACAGCTGCCGATGCCTGGCCCAATTCCGCATCTTTTGGCACCTTATAAATGTGGGTGAGTGTTTAGTTGTACTTTTTACAGCAGACTGTATCAAGTACCTTGTGTTTTTTATGTACAAATGGTGTGGTTTTTCTACACGTAGATAAAGACATTGAGATTGTCTTGCACTTAGAAGTAAGACAATTGCTGGGTGAGTTAAATGGGCTTAGCCCAAAGATTTGACGTCTTCTGGGCTACCGAAGGGCACATAACTTATAGTCAAAAGTTGAATATAGTAATGACCAGTCGCGATTGTACAGAGTACAGTGTAGCCGATTTCAATTAACAAAAAGACCAGGCAAAAATGCAAAAGTGGAAAAACTGTTCCAGTGCTGCTGGTAAGAGGCTAATCCGACGTATTTTGTGACGAGAAATCAAATGGTGCAAACCGCGTTGCTCTCCGACCAATACTTTTGCCTGTAGTGACAATTGAATGATCATTTATGTCATAATCACGTGCACAGCAACGGCTCTTACTCCATGGAAACCAGGGATATTTGCAATTTTTTAACAGCTGCCGATGCCTGGCCCAATTCCGCATCTTTTGGCACCTTATAAATGTGGGATTGTGGTCAGTTGTACTTTTTACAGCAGAGTGTATCAAGTACCTTGTGTTTTTCACGTACAAATGGTGTGGTTTTTCTACACGTAGATAAAGACATTGAGATTGTCTTGAACTTAGAAGTAAGGCAATTGCTGGGTGAGTTAAATGGGCTTAGCCCAAAGATTTCAGGTCTTCTGGGCTACCGAAGGGCACATAACTTATAGTCAAAAGTTGAATATAGTAATGACCAGTCGCGATTGTACAGAGTACAGTGTAGCCGATTTCAATTAACAAAAAGACCAGGCAAAAATGCAAAAGTGGAAAAACTGTTCCAGTGCTGCTGGTAAGAGGCTAATCCGACGTATTTTGTGACGAGAAATCGAATGGTGCAAACCGCGTTGCTTTCCGACCAATACTTTTGGCTGTAGCGACAATTGAATGATCATTGATGTCGTAATCACGTGCCCAGCAACGGCTCTTACTCCATGGAAACCATGGATATTTGCAATTTTTTAACAGCTGCCGATGCCTGGCCCAATTCCGCATCTTTTGGCACCTTATAAATGTGGGTCAGTGTTTAGTTGTACTTTTTACAGCAGACTGTATCAAGTACCTTGTGTTTTTTATGTACAAATGGTGTGGTTTTTCTACACGTAGATAAAGACATTGAGATTGTCTTGCACTTAGAAGTAAGACAATTGCTGGGTGAGTTAAATGGGCTTGGCCCAAGGATTTCAGGTCTTCTGGGCTACCGAAGGGCACATAACTTATAGTCAAAAGTTGAATATAGTAATGACCAGTCGCGATTGTACAGAGTACAGTGTAGCCGGTTTCAATTAACAAAAAGACCAGGCAAAAATGCAAAAGAGGAAAAACTGTTCCAGTGCTGCTGGTAAGAGGCTAATCCGACGTATTTTGTGACGACAAATCGAATGGTGCAAACCGCGTTGCTCTCCGACCAATACTTTTCGCTGTAGTGACAATTGAATGATCATTTATGTCATAATCACGTGCCCAGCAACGGCTCTTACTCCATGGAAACCAGGGAAATTTGCAATTTGTCAACAGCTGCCGATGCCTGTCTCAATTCCGCATCTTTTGGCACCTTACTGAAGTGGGTCAGTGTTCAGTTGTACTTTTTACAGCAGACTGTATCAAGGACCTTGTGTTTTTCACGTACAAATGGTCTGGTTTTTCTACACGTAGATAAAGACATTGAGATTGTCTTGCACTTAGAAGTAAGGCAATTGCTGGGTGAGTTAAATGGGCTTAGCCCAAAGATTTCAGGTCTTCTGGGCTACCGAAGGGCACATAACTTATAGTCAAAAGTTGAATATAGTAATGACCAGTCGCGATTGTACAGAGTACAGTGTAGCTGAATTCAATTAACAAAAAGACAAGGCAAAAATGCAAAAGTGGAAAAACTGTTCCAGTGCTGCTGGTAAGAGGCTAACCCGACGTATTTTTTGAAGAGAAATCGAATGGTGCAAACCGCGTTGCTCTCCGACCAATACTTTTGGCTGTAGTGACAATTGAATGATCATTTATATCAGAATCTCGTGCCCAGCAACGGCTCTTACTCCATGGAAACAACGGAAATTTGCAATTTGTCAACAGCTCCCGATGCCTGGCCCAATTCCGCATCTTTTGGCACCTTACTGAAGTGGGTCAGTGTTCAGTTGTACTTTTTACAGCAGACTGTATCAAGTACCTTGTGTTTTTCACGTACAAATGGTGTGGTTTTTCTACACGTAGATAAAGACATTGAGATTGTCTTGCACTTAGAAGTAAGGCAATTGCTGGGTGAGTTAAATGGGCTTAGCCCAAAGATTTCAGGTCTTCTGGGCTACCGAAGGGCACATAACTTATAGTCAAAAGTTGAATATAGTGATGACCAGTCGCGATTGTACAGAGTACAGTGTAGTCGATTTCAATTAACAAAAAGACCAGGCAAAAATGCAAAAGTGGAAAAACTGTTCCAGTGCTGCTGGTAAGAGGCTAATCCGACGTATTTTTTGACGAGAAATCGAATGGTGCAATCCGCGTTGCTCTCCGACCAATACTTTTGGCTGTAGCGACAATTGAATGATCATTTATGTCATAATCACGTGCCCAGCAACGGCTCTTACTCCATGGAAACCATGGATATTTGCAATTTTTCAACAGCTGCCGATGCCTGGCCCAATTCCGCATCTTTTGGCACCTTATAAATGTGGGTCAGTGTTTAGTTGTACTTTTTACAGCAGACTGTATCAAGTACCTTGTGTTTTTTATGTACAAATGGTGTGGTTTTTCTACACGTAGATAAAGACATTGAGATTGTCTTGGACTTAGAAGTAAGACAATTGCTGGGTGAGTTAAATGGGCTTAGCCCAAAGATTTGACGTCTTTTGGGCTACCGAAGGGCACATAACTTATAGTCAAAAGTTGAATGTACTAATGACCAGTCGCGATTGTACAGAGTACAGTGTAGCCGATTTCAATTAACTAAAACACCAGGTAAAAATGCAAAATTGGAAAAACTGTTCCAGTGCTGCTGGTAAGAGGCTAATCCGACGTATTTTGTGACGAGAAATCGAATGGTGCAAACCGCGTTGCTCTCCGACCAATACTTTTGCCTTTAGTGACAATTGAATGATCATTTATGTCATAATCACGTGCACAGCAACGGCTCTTACTCCATGGAAACCAGGGAAATTTGCAATTTTTCAACAGCTACCGATGCCTGGCTCAATTCCGCATCTTTTGGCACCTTACTGAAGTGGGTCAGTGTTCAGTTGTACTTTTTACAGCAGACTGTATCAAGTACCTTGTGTTTTTCACGTACAAATGGTGTGGTTTTTCTACACGTAGATAAAGACATTGAGATTGTCTTGCACTTAGAAGTAAGGCAATTGCTGGATGAGTTAAATGGGCTTAGCCCAAAGATTTCAGGTCTTCTGGGCTACCGAAGGGCACATAACTTATAGTCAAAAGTTGAATATAGTAATGACCAGTCCCGATTGTACAGAGTACAGTGTAGCCGATTTCAATTAACAAAAAGACCAGGCAAAAATGCAAAAGTGGGAAAAACTGTTCCAGTGCTGCTGCGTAAGAGGCTAATTCGACGTATTTTGTGACGAGAAATCGAATGGTGCAAAACCGCGTTCTCTCCGACCAATACTTTTGGCTGTAGTGACAATTGAATGATCATTTATGTCATAATCACGTGCCCAGCAACGGCTCTTACTCCATGGAAACCATGGAAATTTGCAATTTTTCAACAGCTGCCGATGCCTGGCCCAATTCCGCATCTTTTGGCACCTTATAAATGTGGGGTCAGTGTTTAGTTGTACTTTTTACAGCAGACTGTATCAAGTACCTTGTGTTTTTTATGTACAAATAGTGTGGTTTTTCTACACGTAGATAAAGACATTGAGATTGTCTTGGACTTAGAAGTAAGACAATTGCTGGGTGAGTTAAATGGGCTTAGCCCAAAGATTTGACGTCTTCTGGGCTACCGAAGGGCACATAACTTATAGTCAAAAGTTGAATATACTAATGACCAGTCGCGATTATACAGAGTACAGTGTAGCCGATTTCAATTAACTAAAAGACCAGGCAAAAATGCAAAAGTTAGAAAAAACTGTTCCAGTGCTGCTGTTAAGAGGCTAATCCGACGTATTTTGTGACGAGAAATCGAATGGTGCAAACCGCGTTGCTCTCCGACCAATACTTTTGGCTGTAGTGACAATTGAATGATCATTTATGTCATAATCACGTGCCCAGCAACGGCTCTTACTCCATGGAAACAAGGGAAATTTTGCAATTTGTCAACAGCTGCCGATGCCTGGCTCAATTCCGCATCTTTGGCACCTTACTGAAGTGGGTCAGTGTTCAGTTGTACTTTTTACAGCAGACTGTATCAAGTACCTTGTGTTTTTCACGTACAAATGGTGTGGTTTTTCTACACGTAGATAAAGACATTGAGATTGTCTTGCACTTAGAAGTAATGCAATTGCTGGGTGAGTTAAATGGGCTTAGCCCAAAGATTTCAGGTCTTCTGGGCTACCGAAGGGCACATAACTTATAGTCAAAAATATAGTAATGACCAGTCGCGATTGTACAGAGTACAGTGTAGCCGATTTCAATTAACAAAAAGACCAGGCAAAAATGCAAAAGTGGAAAAACTGTTCCAGTGCTGCTGGTAAGAGGCTAATCCGACGTATTTTTTGACGAGAAATCGAATGGTGCAAACCGCGTTGCTCTCCGACCAATACTTTTGGCTGTAGCGACAATTGAATGATCATTTATGTCATAATCACGTGCACAGCAACGGCTCTTACTCCATGGAAACCAGGGATATTTGCAATTTTTTAACAGCTGCCGATGCCTGGCCCAATTCCGCATCTTTTGGCACCTTATAAATGTGGGTCAGTGTTTAGTTGTACTTTTTACAGCAGACTGTATCAAGTACCTTGTGTTTTTTATGTACAAATGGTCTGGTTTTTCTACACGTAGATAAAGACATTGAGATTGTCTTGAACTTAGAAGTAAGACAATTGCTGGGTGAGTAAAATGGGCTTGGCCCAAAGATTTCAGGTCTTCAGGGCTACCGAAGGGCACATAACTTATAGTCAAAAGTTGAATATAGTAATGACCAGTCGCGATTGTACAGAGTACAGTGTAGCCGATTTCAATTAACAAAAAGACCAGGCAAAAATGCAAAAGTGGAAAAACTGTTCCAGTGCTACTAGTAAGAGGCTAATCCGACGTATTTTGTGACGAGAAATCGAATGGTGCAATCCGCGTTGCTCTCCGACCAATACTTTTGGCTGTAGCGACAATTGAATGATCATTTATGCCATAATCACGTGCGTAGCAACGGCTCTTACTCCATGGAAACCAGGGATAATTGCAATTTTTTAACAGCTGCCGATGCCTGGCCCAATTCCGCATCTTTTGGCACCTTATAAATGTGGGTGAGTGTTTAGTTGTACTTTTTACAGCAGACTGTATCAAGTACCTTGTGTTTTTTATGTACAAATGGTGTGGTTTTTCTACACGTAGATAAAGACATTGAGATTGTCTTGGACTTAGAAGTAAGACAATTGCTGGGTGAGTTAAATGGGCTTGGCCCAAGGATTTCAGGTCTTCTGGGCTACCGAAGGGCACATAACTTATAGTCAAAAGTTGAATATAGTAATGACCAGTCGCGATTGTACAGAGTACAGTGTAGCCGATTTCAATTAACAAAAAGACCAGGTAAAAATGCAAAAGAGGAAAAACTGTTCCAGTGCTGCTGGTAAGAGGCTAATCCGACGTATTTTGTGACGACAAATCGAATGGTGCAAACCGCGTTGCTCTCCGACCAATACTTTTGGCTGTAGTGACAATTGAATGATCATTTATGTCATAATCACGTGCCCAGCAACGGCTCTTACTCCATGGAAACCAGGGAAATTTGCAATTTGTCAACAGCTGCCGATGCCTGTCTCAATTCCGCATCTTTTGGCACCTTACTGAAGTGGGTCAGTGTTCAGTTGTACTTTTTACAGCAGACTGTATCAAGTACCTTGTGTTTTTCACGTACAAATGGTCTGGTTTTTCTACACGTAGATAAAGACATTGAGATTGTCTTGCACTTAGAAGTAAGGCAATTGCTGGGTGAGTTAAATGGGCTTAGCCCAAAGATTTCAGGTCTTCTGGGCTACCGAAGGGCACATAACTTATAGTCAAAAGTTGAATATAGTAATGACCAGTCGCGATTGTACAGAGTACAGTGTAGCTGAATTCAATTAACAAAAAGACAAGGCAAAAATGCAAAAGTGGAAAAACTGTTCCAGTGCTGCTGGTAAGAGGCTAATCCGACGTATTTTTTGACGAGAAATCGAATGGTGCAAACCGCGTTGCTCTCCGACCAATACTTTTGGCTGTAGTGACAATTGAATGATCATTTATGTCAGAATCTCGTGCCCAGCAACGGCTCTTACTCCATGGAAACAACGGAAATTTGCAATTTGTCAACAGCTCCCGATGCCTGGCCCAATTCCGCATCTTTTGGCACCTTACTGAAGTGGGTCAGTGTTCAGTTGTACTTTTTACAGCAGACTGTATCAAGTACCTTGTGTTTTTCACGTACAAATGGTGTGGTTTTTCTACACGTAGATAAAGACATTGAGATTGTCTTGCACTTAGAAGTAAGGCAATTGCTGGGTGAGTTAAATGGGCTTAGCCCAAAGATTTCAGGTCTTCTGGGCTACCAAAGGGCACATAACTTATAGTCAAAAGTTGAATATAGTGATGACCAGTCGCGATTGTACAGAGTACAGTGTAGTCGATTTCAATTAACAAAAAGACCAGGCAAAAATGCAAAAGTGGAAAAACTGTTCCAGTGCTGCTGGTAAGAGGCTAATCCGACGTATTTTTTGACGAGAAATCGAATGGTGCAAACCGCGTTGCTCTCCGACCAATACTTTTCGCTGTAGCGACAATTGAATGATCATTTATGTCATAATCACGTGCCCAGCAACGGCTCTTACTCCATGGAAACCATGGATATTTGCAATTTTTCAACAGCTGCCGATGCCTGGCCCAATTCCGCATCTTTTGGCACCTTATAAATGTGGGTCAGTGTTTAGTTGTACTTTTTACAGCAGACTGTATCAAGTACCTTGTGTTTTTTATGTACAAATGGTGTGGTTTTTCTACACGTAGATAAAGACATTGAGATTGTCTTGGACTTAGAAGTAAGACAATTGCTGGGTGAGTTAAATGGGCTTAGCCCAAAGATTTGACGTCTTCTGGGCTACCGAAGGGCACATAACTTATAGTCAAAAGTTGAATGTACTAATGACCAGTCGCGATTGTACACAGTACAGTGTAGCCGATTTCAATTAACTAAAAGACCAGGTAAAAATGCAAAATTGGAAAAACTGTTCCAGTGCTGCTGGTAAGAGGCTAATCCGACGTATTTTGTGACGAGAAATCGAATGGTGCAAACCGCGTTGCTCTCCGACCAATACTTTTGCCTTTAGTGACAATTGAATGATCATTTATGTCATAATCACGTGCACAGCAACGGCTCTTACTCCATGGAAACCAGGGAAATTTGCAATTTTTCAACAGCTACCGATGCCTGGCTTAATTCCGCATCTTTTGGCACCTTACTGAAGTGGGTCAGTGTTCAGTTGTACTTTTTACAGCAGACTGTATCAAGTACCTTGTGTTTTTCACGTACAAATGGTGTGGTTTTTCTACACGTAGATAAAGACATTGAGATTGTCTTGCACTTAGAAGTAAGGCAATTGCTGGATGAGTTAAATGGGCTTAGCCCAAAGATTTCAGGTCTTCTGGGCTACCGAAGGGCACATAACTTATAGTCAAAAGTTGAATATAGTAATGACCAGTCGCGATTGTACAGAGTACAGTGTAGCCGATTTCAATTAACAAAAAGACCAGGCAAAAATGCAAAAGTGGAAAAACTGTTCCAGTGCTGCTGGTAAGAGGCTAATTCGACGTATTTTGTGACGAGAAATCGAATGGTGCAAACCGCGTTGCTCTCCGACCAATACTTTTGGCTGTAGTGACAATTGAATGATCATTTATGTCATAATCACGTGCCCAGCAACGGCTCTTACTCCATGGAAACCATGGAAATTTGCAATTTTTCAACAGCTGCCGATGCCTGGCCCAATTCCGCATCTTTTGGCACCTTATAAATGTGGGTCAGTGTTCAGTTGTACTTTTTACAGCAGACTGTATCAAGTACCTTGTGTTTTTTATGTACAAATGGTCTGGTTTTTCTACACGTAGATAAAGACATTGAGATTGTCTTGAACTTAGAAGTAACACAATTGCTGGGTGAGTTAAATGGGCTTGGCCCAAAGATTTCAGGTCTTCAGGGCTACCGAAGGGCACATAACTTATAGTCAAAAGTTGAATATAGTAATGACCAGTCGCGATTGTACAGAGTACAGTGTAGCCGATTTCAATTAACAAAAAGACCAGGCAAAAATGCAAAAGTGGAAAAACTGTTCCAGTGCTACTAGTAAGAGGCTAATCCGACGTATTTTGTGACGAGAAATCGAATGGTGCAATCCGCGTTGCTCTCCGACCAATACTTTTGGCTGTAGCGACAATTGAATGATCATTTATGCCATAATCACGTGCGTAGCAACGGCTCTTACTCCATGGAAACCAGGGATAATTGCAATTTTTTAACAGCTGCCGATGCCTGGCCCAATTCCGCATCTTTTGGCACCTTATAAATGTGGGTGAGTGTTTAGTTGTACTTTTTACAGCAGACTGTATCAAGTACCTTGTGTTTTTTATGTACAAATGGTGTGGTTTTTCTACACGTAGATAAAGACATTGAGATTGTCTTGCACTTAGAAGTAAGACAATTGCTGGGTGAGTTAAATGGGCTTAGCCCAAAGATTTGACGTCTTCTGGGCTACCGAAGGGCACATAACTTATAGTCAAAAGTTGAATATAGTAATGACCAGTCGCGATTGTACAGAGTACAGTGTAGCCGATTTCAATTAACAAAAAGACCAGGCAAAAACGCAAAAGTGGAAAAACTGTTCCAGTGCTGCTGGTAAGAGGCTAATCCGACGTATTTTGTGACGAGAAATCAAATGGTGCAAACCGCGTTGCTCTCCGACCAATACTTTTGCCTGTAGTGACAATTGAATGATCATTTATGTCATAATCACGTGCACAGCAACGGCTCTTACTCCATGGAAACCAGGGATATTTGCAATTTTTTAACAGCTGCCGATGCCTGGCCCAATTCCGCATCTTTTGGCACCTTATAAATGTGGGATTGTGGTCAGTTGTACTTTTTACAGCAGAGTGTATCAAGTACCTTGTGTTTTTCACGTACAAATGGTGTGGTTTTTCTACACGTAGATAAAGACATTGAGATTGTCTTGAACTTAGAAGTAAGGCAATTGCTGGGTGAGTTAAATGGGCTTAGCCCAAAGATTTTAGGTCTTCTGGGCTACCGAAGGGCACATAACTTATAGTCAAAAGTTGAATATAGTAATGACCAGTCGCGATTGTACAGAGTACAGTGTAGCCGATTTCAATTAACAAAAAGACCAGGCAAAAATGCAAAAGTGGAAAAACTGTTCCAGTGCTGCTGGTAAGAGGCTAATCCGACGTATTTTTTGACGAGAAATCGAATGGTGCAAACCGCGTTGCTCTCCGACCAATACTATTGGCTGTAGCGACAATTGAATGATCATTTATGTCATAATCACGTGCACAGCAACGGCTCTTACTCCATGGAAACCAGGGATATTTGCAATTTTTTAACAGCTGCCGATGCCTGGCCCAATTCCGCATCTTTTGGCACCTTATAAATGTGGGTCAGTGTTTAGTTGTACTTTTTACAGCAGACTGTATCAAGTACCTTGTGTTTTTTATGTACAAATGGTCTGGTTTTTCTACACGTAGATAAAGACATTGAGATTGTCTTGAACTTAGAAGTAAGACAATTGCTGGGTGAGTTAAATGGGCTTGGCCCAAAGATTTCAGGTCTTCAGGGCTACCGAAGGGCACATAACTTATAGTCAAAAGTTGAATATAGTAATGACCAGTCGCGATTGTACAGAGTACAGTGTAGCCGATTTCAATTAACAAAAAGACCAGGCAAAAATGCAAAAGTGTAAAAAATGTTCCAGTGCTACTAGTAAGAGGCTAATCCGACGTATTTTGTGACGAGAAATCGAATGGTGCAATCCGCGTTGCTCTCCGACCAATACTTTTGGCTGTAGCGACAATTGAATGATCATTTATGCCATAATCACGTGCGTAGCAACGGCTCTTACTCCATGGAAACCAGGGATAATTGCAATTTTTTAACAGCTGCCGATGCCTGGCCCAATTCCGCATCTTTTGGCACCTTATAAATGTGGGTGAGTGTTTAGTTGTACTTTTTACAGCAGACTGTATCAAGTACCTTGTGTTTTTTATGTACAAATGGTGTGGTTTTTCTACACGTAGATAAAGACATTGAGATTGTCTTGCACTTAGAAGTAAGACAATTGCTGGGTGAGTTAAATGGGCTTAGCCCAAAGATTTGACGTCTTCTGGGCTACCGAAGGGCACATAACTTATAGTCAAAAGTTGAATATAGTAATGACCAGTCGCGATTGTACAGAGTACAGTGTAGCCGATTTCAATTAACAAAAAGACCAGGCAAAAATGCAAAAGTGGAAAAACTGTTCCAGTGCTGCTGGTAAGAGGCTAATCCGACGTATTTTGTGACGAGAAATCAAATGGTGCAAACCGCGTTGCTCTCCGACCAATACTTTTGCCTGTAGTGACAATTGAATGATCATTTATGTCATAATCACGTGCACAGCAACGGCTCTTACTCCATGGAAACCAGGGATATTTGCAATTTTTTAACAGCTGCCGATGCCTGGCCCAATTCCGCATCTTTTGGCACCTTATAAATGTGGGATTGTGGTCAGTTGTACTTTTTACAGCAGAGTGTATCAAGTACCTTGTGTTTTTCACGTACAAATGGTGTGGTTTTTCTACACGTAGATAAAGACATTGAGATTGTCTTGAACTTAGAAGTAAGGCAATTGCTGGGTGAGTTAAATGGGCTTAGCCCAAAGATTTCAGGTCTTCTGGGCTACCGAAGGGCACATAACTTATAGTCAAAAGTTGAATATAGTAATGACCAGTCGCGATTGTACAGAGTACAGTGTAGCCGATTTCAATTAACAAAAAGACCAGGCAAAAATGCAAAAGTGGAAAAACTGTTCCAGTGCTGCTGGTAAGAGGCTAATCCGACGTATTTTGTGACGAGAAATCGAATGGTGCAAACCGCGTTGCTTTCCGACCAATACTTTTGGCTGTAGCGACAATTGAATGATCATTGATGTCGTAATCACGTGCCCAGCAACGGCTCTTACTCCATGGAAACCATGGATATTTGCAATTTTTTAACAGCTGCCGATGCCTGGCCCAATTCCGCATCTTTTGGCACCTTATAAATGTGGGTGAGTGTTTAGTTGTACTTTTTACAGCAGACTGTATCAAGTACCTTGTGTTTTTTATGTACAAATGGTGTGGTTTTTCTACACGTAGATAAAGACATTGAGATTGTCTTGCACTTAGAAGTAAGACAATTGCTGGGTGAGTTAAATGGGCTTGGCCCAAGGATTTCAGGTCTTCTGGGCTACCGAAGGGCACATAACTTATAGTCAAAAGTTGAATATAGTAATGACCAGTCGCGATTGTACAGAGTACAGTGTAGCCGGTTTCAATTAACAAAAAGACCAGGCAAAAATGCAAAAGAGGAAAAACTGTTCCAGTGCTGCTGGTAAGAGGCTAATCCGACGTATTTTGTGACGACAAATCGAATGGTGCAAACCGCGTTGCTCTCCGACCAATACTTTTCGCTGTAGTGACAATTGAATGATCATTTATGTCATAATCACGTGCCCAGCAACGGCTCTTACTCCATGGAAACCAGGGAAATTTGCAATTTGTCAACAGCTGCCGATGCCTGTCTCAATTCCGCATCTTTTGGCACCTTACTGAAGTGGGTCAGTGTTCAGTTGTACTTTTTACAGCAGACTGTATCAAGGACCTTGTGTTTTTCACGTACAAATGGTCTGGTTTTTCTACACGTAGATAAAGACATTGAGATTGTCTTGCACTTAGAAGTAAGGCAATTGCTGGGTGAGTTAAATGGGCTTAGCCCAAAGATTTCAGGTCTTCTGGGCTACCGAAGGGCACATAACTTATAGTCAAAAGTTGAATATAGTAATGACCAGTCGCGATTGTACAGAGTACAGTGTAGCTGAATTCAATTAACAAAAAGACAAGGCAAAAATGCAAAAGTGGAAAAACTGTTCCAGTGCTGCTGGTAAGAGGCTAACCCGACGTATTTTTTGAAGAGAAATCGAATGGTGCAAACCGCGTTGCTCTCCGACCAATACTTTTGGCTGTAGTGACAATTGAATGATCATTTATATCAGAATCTCGTGCCCAGCAACGGCTCTTACTCCATGGAAACAACGGAAATTTGCAATTTGTCAACAGCTCCCGATGCCTGGCCCAATTCCGCATCTTTTGGCACCTTACTGAAGTGGGTCAGTGTTCAGTTGTACTTTTTACAGCAGACTGTATCAAGTACCTTGTGTTTTTCACGTACAAATGGTGTGGTTTTTCTACACGTAGATAAAGACATTGAGATTGTCTTGCACTTAGAAGTAAGGCAATTGCTGGGTGAGTTAAATGGGCTTAGCCCAAAGATTTCAGGTCTTCTGGGCTACCGAAGGGCACATAACTTATAGTCAAAAGTTGAATATAGTGATGACCAGTCGCGATTGTACAGAGTACAGTGTAGTCGATTTCAATTAACAAAAAGACCAGGCAAAAATGCAAAAGTGGAAAAACTGTTCCAGTGCTGCTGGTAAGAGGCTAATCCGACGTATTTTTTGACGAGAAATCGAATGGTGCAAACCGCGTTGCTCTCCGACCAATACTTTTGGCTGTAGCGACAATTGAATGATCATTTATGTCATAATCACGTGCCCAGCAACGGCTCTTACTCCATGGAAACCATGGATATTTGCAATTTTTCAACAGCTGCCGATGCCTGGCCCAATTCCGCATCTTTTGGCACCTTATAAATGTGGGTCAGTGTTTAGTTGTACTTTTTACAGCAGACTGTATCAAGTACCTTGTGTTTTTTATGTACAAATGGTGTGGTTTTTCTACACGTAGATAAAGACATTGAGATTGTCTTGGACTTAGAAGTAAGACAATTGCTGGGTGAGTTAAATGGGCTTAGCCCAAAGATTTGACGTCTTTTGGGCTACCGAAGGGCACATAACTTATAGTCAAAAGTTGAATGTACTAATGACCAGTCGCGATTGTACAGAGTACAGTGTAGCCGATTTCAATTAACTAAAACACCAGGTAAAAATGCAAAATTGGAAAAACTGTTCCAGTGCTGCTGGTAAGAGGCTAATCCGACGTATTTTGTGACGAGAAATCGAATGGTGCAAACCGCGTTGCTCTCCGACCAATACTTTTGCCTTTAGTGACAATTGAATGATCATTTATGTCATAATCACGTGCACAGCAACGGCTCTTACTCCATGGAAACCAGGGAAATTTGCAATTTTTCAACAGCTACCGATGCCTGGCTCAATTCCGCATCTTTTGGCACCTTACTGAAGTGGGTCAGTGTTCAGTTGTACTTTTTACAGCAGACTGTATCAAGTACCTTGTGTTTTTCACGTACAAATGGTGTGGTTTTTCTACACGTAGATAAAGACATTGAGATTGTCTTGCACTTAGAAGTAAGGCAATTGCTGGATGAGTTAAATGGGCTTAGCCCAAAGATTTCAGGTCTTCTGGGCTACCGAAGGGCACATAACTTATAGTCAAAAGTTGAATATAGTAATGACCAGTCCCGATTGTACAGAGTACAGTGTAGCCGATTTCAATTAACAAAAAGACCAGGCAAAAATGCAAAAGTGGAAAAACTGTTCCAGTGCTGCTGGTAAGAGGCTAATTCGACGTATTTTGTGACGAGAAATCGAATGGTGCAAACCGCGTTGCTCTCCGACCAATACTTTTGGCTGTAGTGACAATTGAATGATCATTTATGTCATAATCACGTGCCCAGCAACGGCTCTTACTCCATGGAAACCATGGAAATTTGCAATTTTTCAACAGCTGCCGATGCCTGGCCCAATTCCGCATCTTTTGGCACCTTATAAATGTGGGTCAGTGTTTAGTTGTACTTTTTACAGCAGACTGTATCAAGTACCTTGTGTTTTTTATGTACAAATAGTGTGGTTTTTCTACACGTAGATAAAGACATTGAGATTGTCTTGGACTTAGAAGTAAGACAATTGCTGGGTGAGTTAAATGGGCTTAGCCCAAAGATTTGACGTCTTCTGGGCTACCGAAGGGCACATAACTTATAGTCAAAAGTTGAATATACTAATGACCAGTCGCGATTATACAGAGTACAGTGTAGCCGATTTCAATTAACTAAAAGACCAGGCAAAAATGCAAAAGTAGAAAAACTGTTCCAGTGCTGCTGGTAAGAGGCTAATCCGACGTATTTTGTGACGAGAAATCGAATGGTGCAAACCGCGTTGCTCTCCGACCAATACTTTTGGCTGTAGTGACAATTGAATGATCATTTATGTCATAATCACGTGCCCAGCAACGGCTCTTACTCCATGGAAACAAGGGAAATTTGCAATTTGTCAACAGCTGCCGATGCCCGGCTCAATTCCGCATCTTTTGGCACCTTACTGAAGTGGGTCAGTGTTCAGTTGTACTTTTTACAGCAGACTGTATCAAGTACCTTGTGTTTTTCACGTACAAATGGTGTGGTTTTCTACACGTAGATAAAGACATTGAGATTGTCTTGCACTTAGAAGTAAGGCAATTGCTGGGTGAGTTAAATGGGCTTAGCCCAAAGATTTCAGGTCTTCTGGGCTACCGAAGGGCACATAACTTATAGTCAAAAGTTGAATATAGTAATGACCAGTCGCGATTGTACAGAGTACAGTGTAGCCGATTTCAATTAACAAAAAGACCAGGCAAAAATGCAAAAGTGGAAAAACTGTTCCAGTGCTGCTGGTAAGAGGCTAATCCGACGTATTTTTTGACGAGAAATCGAATGGTGCAAACCGCGTTGCTCTCCGACCAATACTTTTGGCTGTAGCGACAATTGAATGATCATTTATGTCATAATCACGTGCACAGCAACGGCTCTTACTCCATGGAAACCAGGGATATTTGCAATTTTTTAACAGCTGCCGATGCCTGGCCCAATTCCGCATCTTTTGGCACCTTATAAATGTGGGTCAGTGTTTAGTTGTACTTTTTACAGCAGACTGTATCAAGTACCTTGTGTTTTTTATGTACAAATGGTCTGGTTTTTCTACACGTAGATAAAGACATTGAGATTGTCTTGAACTTAGAAGTAAGACAATTGCTGGGTGAGTTAAATGGGCTTGGCCCAAAGATTTCAGGTCTTCAGGGCTACCGAAGGGCACATAACTTATAGTCAAAAGTTGAATATAGTAATGACCAGTCGCGATTGTACAGAGTACAGTGTAGCCGATTTCAATTAACAAAAAGACCAGGCAAAAATGCAAAAGTGGAAAAACTGTTCCAGTGCTACTAGTAAGAGGCTAATCCGACGTATTTTGTGACGAGAAATCGAATGGTGCAATCCGCGTTGCTCTCCGACCAATACTTTTGGCTGTAGCGACAATTGAATGATCATTTATGCCATAATCACGTGCGTAGCAACGGCTCTTACTCCATGGAAACCAGGGATAATTGCAATTTTTTAACAGCTGCCGATGCCTGGCCCAATTCCGCATCTTTTGGCACCTTATAAATGTGGGTGAGTGTTTAGTTGTACTTTTTACAGCAGACTGTATCAAGTACCTTGTGTTTTTTATGTACAAATGGTGTGGTTTTTCTACACGTAGATAAAGACATTGAGATTGTCTTGCACTTAGAAGTAAGACAATTGCTGGGTGAGTTAAATGGGCTTAGCCCAAAGATTTGACGTCTTCTGGGCTACCGAAGGGCACATAACTTATAGTCAAAAGTTGAATATAGTAATGACCAGTCGCGATTGTACAGAGTACAGTGTAGCCGATTTCAATTAACAAAAAGACCAGGCAAAAATGCAAAAGTGGAAAAACTGTTCCAGTGCTGCTGGTAAGAGGCTAATCCGACGTATTTTGTGACGAGAAATCAAATGGTGCAAACCGCGTTGCTCTCCGACCAATACTTTTGCCTGTAGTGACAATTGAATGATCATTTATGTCATAATCACGTGCACAGCAACGGCTCTTACTCCATGGAAACCAGGGATATTTGCAATTTTTTAACAGCTGCCGATGCCTGGCCCAATTCCGCATCTTTTGGCACCTTATAAATGTGGGATTGTGGTCAGTTGTACTTTTTACAGCAGAGTGTATCAAGTACCTTGTGTTTTTCACGTACAAATGGTGTGGTTTTTCTACACGTAGATAAAGACATTGAGATTGTCTTGAACTTAGAAGTAAGGCAATTGCTGGGTGAGTTAAATGGGCTTAGCCCAAAGATTTCAGGTCTTCTGGGCTACCGAAGGGCACATAACTTATAGTTAAAAGTTGAATATAGTAATGACCAGTCGCGATTGTACATAGTACAGTGTAGCCGATTTCAATTAACATAAAGACCAGGCAAAAATTCAAAAGTGGAAAAACTGTTCCAGTGCTACTAGTAAGAGGCTAATCCGACGTATTTTGTGACGAGAAATCGAATGGTGCAATCCGCGTTGCTCTCCGACCAATACTTTTGGCTGTAGCGACAATTGAATGATCATTTATGCCAAAATCACGTGCGTAGCAACGGCTCTTACTCCATGGAAACCAGGGATATTTGCAATTTTTTAACAGCTGCCGATGCCTGGCCCAATTCCGCATCTTTTGGCACCTTATAAATGTGGGTGAGTGTTTAGTTGTACTTTTTACAGCAGACTGTATCAAGTACCTTGTGTTTTTTATGTACAAATGGTCTGGTTTTTCTACACGTAGATAAAGACATTGAGATTGTCTCGCACTTAGAAGTAAGGCAATTGCTGGGTGAGTTAAATGGGCTTAGCCCAAAGATTTCAGGTCTTCTGGGCTACCGAAGGGCACATAACTTATAGTCAAAAGTTGAATATAGTAATGACCAGTCGCGATTGTACAGAGTACAGTGTAGCCGGTTTCAATTAACAAAAAGACCAGGCAAAAATGCAAAAGTGGAAAAACTGTTCCAGTGCTACTAGTATAAGGCTAATCCGACGTATTTTGTGACGAGAAATCGAATGGTGCAATCCGCGTTGCTCTCCGACCAATACTTTTGGCTGTAGCGACAATTGAATGATCATTTATGCCATAATCACGTGCGTAGCAACGGCTCTTACTCCATGGAAACCAGGGAAATTTGCAATTTTTCAACAGCTGCCGATACCTGGCTCAATTCCGCATCTTTTGGCACCTTATTCATGTGGGATTGTGGTCAGTTGTACTTTTTACAGCAGACTGTATCAAGTACCTTGTGTTTTTTATGTACAAATGGTCTGGTTTTTCTACACGTAGATAAAGACATTGAGATTGTCTTGGACTTAGAAGTAAGGCAATTGCTGGGTGAGTTAAATGGGCTTAGCCCAAAGATTTGACGTCTTCTGGGCTACCGAAGGGCACATAACTTATAGTCAAAAGTTGAATATAGTAATGACCAGTCGCGATTGTACAGAGTACAGTGTAGCCGATTTCAATTAACAAAAAGACCAGGCAAAAATGCAAAAGTGGAAAAACTGTTCCAGTGCTGCTGGTAAGAGGCTAATCCGACGTATTTTGTGACGAGAAATCAAATGGTGCAAACCGCGTTGCTCTCCGACCAATACTTTTGCCTGTAGTGACAATTGAATGATCATTTATGTCATAATCACGTGCACAGCAACGGCTCTTACTCCATGGAAACCAGGGATATTTGCAATTTTTTAACAGCTGCCGATGCCTGGCCCAATTCCGCATCTTTTGGCACCTTATAAATGTGGGATTGTGGTCAGTTGTACTTTTTACAGCAGAGTGTATCAAGTACCTTGTGTTTTTCACGTACAAATGGTGTGGTTTTTCTACACGTAGATAAAGACATTGAGATTGTCTTGAACTTAGAAGTAAGGCAATTGCTGGGTGAGTTAAATGGGCTTAGCCCAAAGATTTCAGGTCTTCTGGGCTACCGAAGGGCACATAACTTATAGTTAAAAGTTGAATATAGTAATGACCAGTCGCGATTGTACATAGTACAGTGTAGCCGATTTCAATTAACATAAAGACCAGGCAAAAATTCAAAAGTGGAAAAACTGTTCCAGTGCTACTAGTAAGAGGCTAATCCGACGTATTTTGTGACGAGAAATCGAATGGTGCAATCCGCGTTGCTCTCCGACCAATACTTTTGGCTGTAGCGACAATTGAATGATCATTTATGCCAAAATCACGTGCGTAGCAACGGCTCTTACTCCATGGAAACCAGGGATATTTGCAATTTTTTAACAGCTGCCGATGCCTGGCCCAATTCCGCATCTTTTGGCACCTTATAAATGTGGGTGAGTGTTTAGTTGTACTTTTTACAGCAGACTGTATCAAGTACCTTGTGTTTTTTATGTACAAATGGTCTGGTTTTTCTACACGTAGATAAAGACATTGAGATTGTCTCGCACTTAGAAGTAAGGCAATTGCTGGGTGAGTTAAATGGGCTTAGCCCAAAGATTTCAGGTCTTCTGGGCTACCGAAGGGCACATAACTTATAGTCAAAAGTTGAATATAGTAATGACCAGTCGCGATTGTACAGAGTACAGTGTAGCCGGTTTCAATTAACAAAAAGACCAGGCAAAAATGCAAAAGTGGAAAAACTGTTCCAGTGCTACTAGTATAAGGCTAATCCGACGTATTTTGTGACGAGAAATCGAATGGTGCAATCCGCGTTGCTCTCCGACCAATACTTTTGGCTGTAGCGACAATTGAATGATCATTTATGCCATAATCACGTGCGTAGCAACGGCTCTTACTCCATGGAAACCAGGGAAATTTGCAATTTTTCAACAGCTGCCGATACCTGGCTCAATTCCGCATCTTTTGGCACCTTATTCATGTGGGATTGTGGTCAGTTGTACTTTTTACAGCAGACTGTATCAAGTACCTTGTGTTTTTTATGTACAAATGGTCTGGTTTTTCTACACGTAGATAAAGACATTGAGATTGTCTTGGACTTAGAAGTAAGGCAATTGCTGGGTGAGTTAAATGGGCTTAGCCCAAAGATTTGACGTCTTCTGGGCTACCGAAGGGCACATAACTTATAGTCAAAAGTTGAATATAGTAATGACCAGTCGCGATTGTACAGAGTACAGTGTAGCCGATTTCAATTAACAAAAAGACCAGGCAAAAATGCAAAAGTGGAAAAACTGTTCCAGTGCTGCTGGTAAGAGGCTAATCCGACGTATTTTGTGACGAGAAATCAAATGGTGCAAACCGCGTTGCTCTCCGACCAATACTTTTGCCTGTAGTGACAATTGAATGATCATTTATGTCATAATCACGTGCACAGCAACGGCTCTTACTCCATGGAAACCAGGGATATTTGCAATTTTTTAACAGCTGCCGATGCCTGGCCCAATTCCGCATCTTTTGGCACCTTATAAATGTGGGTCAGTGTTTAGTTGTACTTTTTACAGCAGACTGTATCAAGTACCTTGTGTTTTTTATGTACAAATGGTGTGGTTTTTCTACACGTAGATAAAGACATTGAGATTGTCTTGGACTTAGAAGTAAGACAATTGCTGGGTGAGTTAAATGGGCTTAGCCCAAAGATTTGACGTCTTTTGGGCTACCGAAGGGCACATAACTTATAGTCAAAAGTTGAATGTACTAATGACCAGTCGCGATTGTACAGAGTACAGTGTAGCCGATTTCAATTAACTAAAAGACCAGGTAAAAATGCAAAATTGGAAAAACTGTTCCAGTGCTGCTGGTAAGAGGCTAATCCGACGTATTTTGTGACGAGAAATCGAATGGTGCAAACCGCGTTGCTCTCCGACCAATACTTTTGCCTTTAGTGACAATTGAATGATCATTTATGTCATAATCACGTGCACAGCAACGGCTCTTACTCCATGGAAACCAGGGAAATTTGCAATTTTTCAACAGCTACCGATGCCTGGCTCAATTCCGCATCTTTTGGCACCTTACTGAAGTGGGTCAGTGTTCAGTTGTACTTTTTACAGCAGACTGTATCAAGTACCTTGTGTTTTTCACGTACAAATGGTGTGGTTTTTCTACACGTAGATAAAGACATTGAGATTGTCTTGCACTTAGAAGTAAGGCAATTGCTGGATGAGTTAAATGGGCTTAGCCCAAAGATTTCAGGTCTTCTGGGCTACCGAAGGGCACATAACTTATAGTCAAAAGTTGAATATAGTAATGACCAGTCGCGATTGTACAGAGTACAGTGTAGCCGATTTCAATTAACAAAAAGACCAGGCAAAAATGCAAAAGTGGAAAAACTGTTCCAGTGCTGCTGGTAAGAGGCTAATTCGACGTATTTTGTGACGAGAAATCGAATGGTGCAAACCGCGTTGCTCTCCGACCAATACTTTTGGCTGTAGTGACAATTGAATGATCATTTATGTCATAATCACGTGCCCAGCAACGGCTCTTACTCCATGGAAACCATGGAAATTTGCAATTTTTCAACAGCTGCCGATGCCTGGCCCAATTCCGCATCTTTTGGCACCTTATAAATGTGGGTCAGTGTTTAGTTGTACTTTTTACAGCAGACTGTATCAAGTACCTTGTGTTTTTTATGTACAAATAGTGTGGTTTTTCTACACGTAGATAAAGACATTGAGATTGTCTTGGACTTAGAAGTAAGACAATTGCTGGGTGAGTTAAATGGGCTTAGCCCAAAGATTTGACGTCTTCTGGGCTACCGAAGGGCACATAACTTATAGTCAAAAGTTGAATATACTAATGACCAGTCGCGATTATACAGATACAGTGTAGCCGATTTCAATTAACTAAAAGACCAGGCAAAAATGCAAAATTGGAAAAACTGTTCCAGTGCTGCTGGTAAGAGGCTAATCCGACGTATTTTGTGACGAGAAATCGAATGGTGCAAACCGCGTTGCTCTCCGACCAATACTTTTGGCTGTAGTGACAATTGAATGATCATTTATGTCATAGTCACGTGCCCAGCAACGGCTCTTACTCCATGGAAACCAGGGAAATTTGCAATTTTTTAAACAGCTGCCGATGCCTGGGCCAATTCCGCATCTATTAGAACCTTATAGATGTGGTTCAGTGATCAGTTGTACTTTTTACAGCAGACTGTATCTAGTACATTGTGTTTTTTATGTACGAATGGTGTGGTTTTTCTACACGTAGATAAAGACATTGAGATTGTCTTGGACTTAAAAGTAAGACAATTGCTGGATGAGTTAAATGGGCTTAGCCCAAAGATTTGACGTCTTCTGGGCTACCGAAGGGCACATAACGTATAGTTAAAAGTTGAATATAGTAACGACCAGTCGCGATTGTGCATAGTACAGTGTATCCGATTTCCATTAACAAAAAGACCAGGCAAAAATGCAAAAGTGGAAAAACTGTTCCAGTGCTACTGGTAAGAGGCTAATCCGACGTATTTTGTGACGAGAAATCGAATGGTGCAAACCGCGTTGCTCTCCGACCAATACTTTTGGCTGTAGCGACAATTGAATGATCATTGATGTCATAGTCACGTGCGCAGCAACGGCTCTTACTCCATGGAAACCAGGGAAATATGCAATTTTTTAACAGCTGCCGATGCCTGGCCCAATTCCGCATCTATTAGAACCTTATTCATGTGGTTCAGTGATCAGTTGTACTTTTTACAGCAGACTGTATCTAGTACATTGTGTTTTTTATGTACGAATGGTGTGTTTTTCTACACGTAGATAAAGACATTGAGATTGTCTTGGACTTAAAAGTAATACAATTGCTGGATGAGTTAAATGGGCTTAGCCAAAGATTTGACGTCTTCTGGGCTACCGAAGGGCACATAACGTATAGTTAACGTTAACAAAAAGACCAGGCAAAAATGCAAAAGTGCAATTTTTTAAACAGCTGCCGATGCCTGGGCCAATTCCGCAACTTTTAGAACCTGATTGATGTGGGTCAGTGATCAGTTGTACTTTTTACAGCAGACTGTATCTAGTACATTGTGTTTTTTTATGTACAAATGGTGTGGTTTTTCTACACGTAGATAAAGACATTGAGATTGTCTTGGACTTAAAAGTAAGACAATTGCTGGATGAGTTAAATGGGCTTAGCCCAAAGATTTGACGTCTTCTGGGCTACCGAAGGGCACATAACGTATAGTTAAAAGTTGAATATAGTAACGACCAGTCGCGATTGTGCATAGTACAGTGTATCCGATTTCAATTAACATAAAGACCAGGCAAAAATGGAAAAGTGGAAAAACTGTTCAAGTGCTGCTGGTAAGAGACTAATCCGACGTATTTTGTCACGAGAAATCGAATGGTGCAAACCGCGTTGCTCTCCGACCAATACTTTTGGCTGTAGTGACAATTGAATGATCATTGATGTCATAGTCACGTGCTCAGCAACGGCTCTTACTCCATGGAAACCAGGGAAATTTGCAATTTTTTAAACAGCTGCCGATGCCTGGGCCAATTCCGCATCTTTTAGAACCTTATTGATGTGGGTCAGTGATCAGTTGTACTTTTTACAGAAGACTGTATCTAGTACCTTGTGTTTTTTATGTACAAATGGTGTGGTTTTTCTACACGTAGATAAAGACATTGAGATTGTCTTGGACTTAAAAGTAAGACAATTGCTGGATGAGTTAAATGGGCTTAGCCCAAAGATTTGACGTCTTCTGGGCTACCGAAGGGCACATAACGTATAGTTAAAAGTTGAATATAGTAACGACCAGTCGCGATTGTGCATAGTACAGTGTATCCGATTTCAATTAACATAAAGACCAGGCAAAAATGCAAAAGTGGAAAAACTGTTCAAGTGCTGCTGGTAAGAGACTAATCCGACGTATTTTGTGACGAGAAATCGAATGGTGCAAACCGCGTTGCTCTCCGACCAATACTTTTGGCTGTAGCGACAATTGAATGATCATTGATGTCATAGTCACGTGCCCAGCAACGGTTCTTACTCCATGGAAACCAGGGAAATTTGCAATTTTTTAAACAGCTGC
>NW_027018263.1:0-50000 GCF_032854445.1 Liolophura sinensis | reverse complement strand
TAGAGTTGACTGTGTAGAATCTTTGCTGGACATGAGCAAAGTCTACACAGTTAACCGGGATATGTTTGGTGCCGTATTCTGCATCACATCCAACTCACTCTGGAGCACTGCTCCCATCTAAGCTGAAGTTGTGTGTCAGATGAGAATGCCCAACACGACACCTGGTTAAAACTACTTGGTCTCTACGAGACATTTGAAAAGTATAGGCATTGTAGCCAATGACAGGACGAATAGCATGCAGTTTATGATGGATTCGCAAGTCCCATTCACCCTGCCAAAGGTGACGTGTATATTTGAGAATATTAGACTTTTTGTCGGCATACGGTATTTTAAACCGAGATACAGGTTAATACAGGGCAGCTTTCGCTTCCCTGTCCACGACTGTGTTTCCAAGGATACCAATGTGACTTGGTATCCAAAAAAATATAATATCTTTACCTCTTTTAATTAGTTTTTTATGTTTGGCTATGATCTCAAGTATCCATGGATTTTTTAATTTATTATTCTCAATTGCTAAAAGGCAAGACAACGAGTCGCTGCATATCACTGCCCCCTGGGCGTGCTCAGAGGAAACATATGATAAGCCCAAGAGTATACCTCTGGCCTCTGCCAGATGTAAGATGAAGGTGGCAGACGAAGAGAAGTGACCAGCTAATCTAAGACAGCCGCAGCTGCAACCCTGTTCTCACCTTTGACCCGTCAGTGTATATAAATTCATAATCCATATAGTCAGCCTTGATTTCAACAAAACTTATAAGAGGATTTGGACTTCAATTGTTTTATAAACGTAGATCAAATATTAGTTTAGGGTGTTGAAGGAGCCAGGGAGGAGACTCCGGAAAAGACACTGGCGCTATATCTTCTGGCGCTATATCCTCTGGCTTGATGTTAGCACCCACAATATGGTCCTGTGTACAAAGACCAAACGGAGGGATCTTCTTAGGACATTTATTAAATTTATCTACATATGATGGATTAGGACCACAGTCGTAGGCAGGGTTTGTTGGATGAGTTTTAAGCTTAGTAGCGTATTGAGGGTTCAGTTTTATACGTCGGTGATATAAAGAAGGCTCATTTTCTTCCACGTATAAACTGTCTACTGGTGAGGTTCTAAAAACACCAGGGCTGAGCCTCAAACCTTGGTGATGGACAGCATCCAGCATTTTAATGTACGACTTCCTAGCGGAACCGTAAATGATGGATCCATGGTTCAATTTAGATCTCATAAGAGAACAATATATATTAAGTAATACTGATCGGTCAGCACCCCAATGGGTGCTATACACGACCTTAATTATATCGACAGCCTTTGTACATGTACATTTAGCTTTCAGCATTTTAAGATGAGGTGTACAAGATATCTTACTGTCAAATATTATACCCAAAAAATTTTTTCCCAACAATTTTAACCTGTTCACCACAAAAATTAAGCTCAGGGTCAAGATGAAGTTTCCGTTTATTACAAAAATCCATATCGACGGTTTTAGACGTTGAAAATCTAAAACCGTTTTCAGTTGCCCATTTCTCGATCTTATATTTAGAGAAAGCTGCAACTGACGTTCGACATTATTCATATTCTTAGCTCGGTAGCATATAAGAAAATCATCCACGTATAAAGAACCCTCTGTGCCAGATGTTAATGTTTTTGCTAGGCTATTTATTTTTATGTT
Source organism: Liolophura sinensis (assembly GCF_032854445.1). Lineage (NCBI taxonomy): Eukaryota > Metazoa > Mollusca > Polyplacophora > Chitonida > Chitonidae > Liolophura > Liolophura sinensis. The sequence continues at coordinate 48,330 of NW_027018263.1, read as the reverse complement.
AAACAGAGTTGGTGATAGAATGCTGCCCTGGGGTACACCCATTTCCTGCTCGTAAGAGTTAGAAAGAGTGGACCCAATCCTTACCTTAAACTGACGATCAGATAAAAATTAAATTATAGATATTGGTAACCGACCTTTAAAACCCATATTAGCGAGGTCTTTTAAAATACCATATTTCCATGTTGTGTCGTAGGCCTTTTCAAGGTCGAAAAATATGGACACCACATGTTCGTTATAGATAAAGCCCTCGCGAATAAAAGTTTCAAATCGAACAAAGTGATCTACGGTAGATCTACCTTCCCGAAATCCACACTGAATATTAGAGAGTAACTTGTTGGCTTCAAGAAATAAAACAAGTCTGTCATTAATCATCCATTCCATAGTCTTACAGACACAGCTGGTAAGAGCAATGGGGACGGTAATTATTTGGATCGGTATGATCCTTACCAGGTTTGGGAACCGGGATAGTACATGACTCATTCCACGACGAGGGAAAATTACTAGTTATCCAAATATCATTAAGCAAGTCCAAGAGAGTCTCAAGTGGATAAGGTGTGGATATTTTTTATTGGCTATATCAGATGGAGAGGTTAATATATTATCGCCATCTTTTAAATGCTGGACTTTTGCTTTATTATTTTTGCCCTTAAGTTTCTGAACCATGTTCCTGATCTAATGCATAGGTGTTTTTGACCTAATGCCTGAAACAAAGTTCCCCCAACAAGATCTCTTGAAGTAATCTACGAGCCTTAGCTCGAAAAATATGCACCTGGTTTGAATTATTATCAGTAGGACATAAATTAAAATTTTACTCGCCCTTTTGCAGTCCCTAATGGCTTTGCGACAGTTCTGATAATACCAGGCTTTACTTTTGGATCTTGGATTTGTCGCGGTTTTAGGGATAGTTCTATCGGCAGCTTGTAAAACAAGCTCGTTAAATTTTAATATAGGATCATCTACTGCATTGAGAGTGATATCACCCTCACGGAAGATCTCAAATGCGATCCAATCTGTTTTGTTGAATTCTTCCTAGCTACACGTTCTAAAGAATTAGAAGTGATATGCTCTAGGATTATAGGAAAATGGTCACTACCACAAAGATCGTCATGCACCTTCCAAGAAAAATCAAGGGGAAGTGATGAATCTGTGATAGATCGATAGCAGAATAAGTGCCATTACCCGGATTTAAATAGGTGTAAAAACCATCATTGAAATAACACAGTTCTTCGTTAGATAAGAAGTTTTCTACTATCTTGCCCCTATTGTTAATGTAATTACTGGCCCATAGAGGGTTATAAGAATTAAAATGTCTCATTATTATAAACGGTTTTGGCAATTGTTCTATTAAATTATGTAACTTCAAAGCCAACAGAAATGTTGAGTGGAATATACGGTAAACATAATGTGACTGCATTCAGAGCAACGGGGCTGTTAATAACATTGTTATTGATGAAGATAGAAGAGCCGCCTGCAGCTCGCTCTTCTTCATTTGAATAAGCACTGTATAATGAATAATTTTTAAGAGTTATTTTGTCTTTGTCAGATGTCTTCAGGTGAGTTTCCTGGATATAAGCGTCATGTCCGACATTCATATACCATTCGTAGTCCGTAAAGGGCGTTCCAAGTCGATAATCGCAAGATACATTTCCACAACAACGTTTAACACCATCTCCCGACGACAAAGGGATGTCAGAAAATATACAAATAAGAAATAAAGCCGGTAACACACAAGAGAGAAGCGGTCATAAGTTTTCAATGATGCTGGGCAGACAATGAATATTCCAGGCATGAATTTCATATCAAAGTTCAAATTCGTAGTCCGTGAATAAGTTCCATGTCAAATAACAGCTAAACAAGTATCTCAGTCGCGCTTTCATTGCAACTGTTCATAAAGGCATCATGCTGATGACACAGGGCTACTGGATTTAAAGTATTTGAACTAGCTGTGTTATTTCAATAAAATTTACCTTACGACCTCGACAATTCCGTTGTATAATTTTGTCTAAGGACCACGTTATGGAGGAAAACGTATTGGGGATTTATGTCTGGACCAAGTACGACCCTTTTTGGGAGATCTACTATGAGATCTCCCAGGTGCAGATGATGTATCCATCAGGTCTGCAAATGATTTTGAAGGATCAACGTCCTCCAACGGTTGAAACTTATTCTAAGTTTGGATAGGTTCCCTAGTGGCCTTAGAGGGACGGTCCAGGGGCCACTAGGTTGATCCTTTTTATGATTTTTCTCAGATTTATTTTTGTCACCCGTTGTTTTCTGTGAAGAATCAACGGGTTTATGAGATTTAATTTTTTTTTGGATTGGTGTTTTACGCCGTACTCAAGAATATTTCACTTATACGACGGCAACCAGCATTATGGTGGGTGGAAACCGGGCAGAGCCCGGGGAAAACCCACGACCATCCACAGGTTGCTGGAAGACCTTCCCACGTACGGCCGGAGAAGACGCCAGCATAAGCTGGTGTTAAACCCATAGCGGCCGCAATGGTGAGAGGCTTCTGGGTCACCACGATGCGCTAGCGCGCTAACTGACTGAGCCACCCTTATGAGATTTAGGTTTATTATCACATGATGTGTTGTCAGATAAAGGAAGTGCAGGATAACCAGGTAAAGCATTATGTTTTTTTAAATAGGTTGATATCAGTTTGTGATGAGGAGCTGGCTGTCTTATTGGAAGTCCTTGGAAGAGGCCTAGAGGGCAGTCCTTGGAAGAGGCCATGTGGGCTCCACTGCAATTGAAACATTTTAGTGCAGTTTTTGTGCAGTTGAAGCCCTCGTGACCTGCTTCCGCACATCTAAAGCAGACCAGTGTGTTGCGGCATTGACTCCTGCCATGGCCAAACCGCTGGCAGGAGAAACACCGCGTCGGGTTGGGTATAAACAACTCCATCCTTTCCTTATATGGCCCGATAAATATAGATAACAGAAGTGACAGTTTATTGAATGTTAACATATACGTGTTGCTTTTAATGAGATTCCCGTCTCTTTTAATTACGAAGCGTTCTGTTTTTATCACTCCTTGGTGTTTTCACGCTTCATTTGTTTTTTGTTCAGTTAGTTCGGAAAAGTCTTGGTCTCTGTCAAGTATACTGCCATTACAGCAGTTTAATGTGTTATGTGGAGAAACAGAAACAGGCTGCTCTCCTTTATTTTGAATTTTCAGCAAATTGATATATTGTTGTTTTCTGGAAACATCCAACAAAATGTTTCCAGATTTCATTTTTTTGACCTGTTTCAACGTTCCTGCATAACTTTCTAATGTTTTTTTTAATACGAATGGGTTTATTTTCATGTTGCCTTCATTTTTACTAAATATATCCAAAAATTGTAGCAACATAATCTTTTTCTGTTTCAAATTATAGGGGAAACTCATTTCTCCTTTTTTAACCAACGACTGTTGAATGAATGAATTAATGATTATGGTTTAACGCCACATGGGCAATATTTCAATCATATCCTGGCGAGAGCAAGGTCGAAACATGAGGCGGTTGAGGTTTCCGATATGGTGGTCAGAACATCAAAAATGAAAACAAAAGTCTGGACATGTTTAAAACCAGATTAGAATAACCGAAAACAGATAAAACTGGAAAACCCTCATATTTTAAAAATAATATATCAAGAAATGTATATATAACTTTATAAATAAATATTTATATCCTAATAAATTATATCTTATAATAATGGACAATGACCTTCAAATAATTAATGACAACATCGCCAGCGATGCTGTCAAATAAATCATATACAGAGTTGACCGTGAAGAATCTCTGCCGAACGTGGGCAAAGTCCACACAGTCAACCAAGATATGTTTGATGCCATATCGGGCATGGCATCCAACGCACTCGGGAGCACTGCTCCCATCTAGTATGAAATTGTGCGTTAGACGAGAATGCCCAACACGACACCTTGTTAAGACTACTTGGTCTCTACGAGACTTTTTGCAAGTATAATTATTGTAGCCAATGACCAGATGAATAGCATGCAGTTTATTATGGACCTGCAAGTTCCATTCACCCTGCCAAAGGCAACGAATATATTTAAGAGTATTGGACTTCATGTCAGTATGAGGGATTTTTATCTTACATATGGGTTTATTTAGGGCAGCTTTCGCCTCCCTGTCTGCGACTGTGTTTCCATGGATACCAATATGACTTGGTATCCACGAGAAAAAAAATATCTTTACCTCTTCCAATTAATTTCCTGTGTATAGTTAAAATTTGAAGGATCAAGGGATTTTTAAATTTATTATTCTGTATTGCCAATAAGCAAGACAACGAGTCAGTGCATATCATTGCCCTCTGGGCACACCCAGAGGAAACATATGATCAGGCCAGGAGTATAGCCCAGGCCTCGGCAGAGAATATTGAAGAAGAGGATGGAAGACGAAAGGAAGAGACTCGCTGCTCCATGACATGTCTTACAGACACAGCTGGTAACAGCTATGGGACGGTAATTTTTTGGATCATTATGATCCTTACCCGGTTTGGGAACCGGGATAATACATGCCTCCCTCCATGACGGTGGAAAATTACCAGTTATCCAAATATCATTAAGGAAGTCCAAGAGAATCTCCAGTGGCTCAGGTGGTAAATGGTTAAGAAACTTATAATATACATTATCAGGACCACAAGCAGTATCGTGGGCCTTTTCTAATACAGTCTTAAGTTCCTCGATATTAAAAGGACAATTATTATCTTCTAAATTTTTAGAAGAAAAGGGGAATTTAATTTTCTCCTTCTGGTTTTTAATATATTGGAATTTTTTAGTATAGTTCTAAGAAGAAGATTTCTTGGAAATTGTCTCAGCTAATTTATTTGCTATATCAGATAGAGAGGTTAATATATTATCTCCATCTTTCAAATGCTGGACTTTTGCTTTATTATTTTTGCCCTTAAGTTTCTGAACCATGTTCCACACCTTACGCATAGGTGTTTTTGACGTAATGCCCGCAACACAGTTCCGCCAACAAGATCGTCTCTTGGACTTGTGTAATCGACGAGCCTTAGTTCTAAAATTACGAACCTGGTTTAAAATATTATCAGTAGGACAATGATTAAATCTGCATTCAGCCTTTTTACGGTCCTTTATGGCTTTACGACAGTCATTGTCGTGCCAGGGTTTACTTTTGGATTTGGGATTTGTCGAGGTCTTAGGGATAGTTCTATCGGCAGCTCGTAATACAAGCTCGTTAAACTTAAACACGGGATTATCTGCTGCTTTGAGAGTCTCTGGAGAGATATCATCCTCACAGAACATCTCAAATGCGATCCAATCTGCTTTATCGAATTTCCACCTAGCTACACGTTCTAAAGAATTAGAAGTGATATGTTCTAGGATTATAGGAAAATGGTCACTACCACAAAGATCGTCACGCACCTTCCAAGAAAAATCAAGAAGTGATGGATCTGTGATAGTGAGATCGATAGCAGAATAAGCGACATTACCTGGATGTAAATAGGTATTAGAAACATCATTGAAGTAACACAGTTCATCTTTCGATAAAAACTCTTCCAAAGTTTTGCCTTTACTGTTTATATTATTACTGCCCCATAAGGGGTTATGGGCATTAAAATCCCCCATTATTATAAAAGGGGATGGGAGTTCTTTCAAGTTATATAATTGAGAGATTGACAAAGAAGAATGAAGAGGAATATAGATCGAACATAAAGTAACTGTTTCCGACAAAGAAACACGGACGGCCACAGCCTTAAACTCGGTAACGAGATCAAGAGGACTGTGAATTATATTATTATTTACGAAAATAGAGGAACCGCCATAAGTTCGCTCTTCTTCACCAGAATAATTGCTGTAAAGGGAATAGTTTATCTTTGACAGATGTCTTCAGGTGAGTTTCCTGAAGACAGAGGGCAGCTGGACAGATTGAACTAGCTGTGTTATTTCAATAAGATTTACCTTAAGACCTCGACAATTCCGTTGTATAATTTTATTATATATCGCCATTATGGAGAGAGACGTAAAGGAGATTTATCTTTGTGTTTGGACCGCGGTGTTTCATGTGTTTCATGGAGATCGGCTATTAGATCTCCCTGGTGCGGGTGATGTATTCATCACATCCGCATCTGATGCTAAAGGACCAACCTCCTCCAACGATCCAAACCTATTATAAGTTTGGACAGGGTCCCTAGTGGCCTTAGAGTGACAATTCTTGGGATCAGTAGGTTTATTATTTTCATTATGACTTTTGTTTCCAGACTTAGTTCTGGTAGTTTGTTTTTACCTTGTTCAGGTTTATCAGTTTTTTGTGTAATATTTACTTGTTTCACTTGCTGTACTGTAGTGGTCTGTGTTAAGCAGGAATTAGGGGCAGGTTGAGCAGCAGGCTGTAAAGAAATAGAAGCAGGTTTGTCGTTTCCAATGGGCCAAGTCCAAGAGGTTTGAGTAGCGACAGATGCTACTCGCTTGACCACATTGGCAAACGAAGTCTGCGGAGAAGTATTAGAGGGTGAGACTAATTTTCGGGCTTCCTGGTAGGATACATTGTTTCTGACTTTAATATTAAATTTGTTTTTCCTTCACGAAAAGCGGACAGTCCCTTGAGGAGGCCATGTGATCTCCACTGCATTTGCAACACTTAACCGTGTTGTTGCAGTCAAAACCATCATGACTCTCACTGCCGCATCTAAAGCTATCCAGTTTATTTTTACATTGTCCCTTGCTGTGACCAAATTTTTTACAAGTGAAACAACGTCTTGGATTAGAGATGTATAAATCTACATTAAGCCTATATGGGTAGATATGTGACGGTAGAGATGTACTATTAAATGTCAAAAAGTAGGTATTTAATTTGATGATACCAGCTTTTTTAATGTGAAACATTTTACCCTGGCAACACCGTGTGGTTTTAATTCTGTACAGATTTTCTCTTCAGTTAAGTCTATTATAACACCATTCCTGTCACGTATTATTCCCTGACAGCTGTTTAGGGAATTGTGAGGGGATGTATAAATATGTATATTAGAGATTTTTTTAGTGATAATAAATTTTTAGATTGTTGTTTCCGGAAACATTTGATGAGGGTGTCTCCAGATGGTAGTTTTTTAACAGTTTTCGAAGTCCCTGCTGCCCCTTCCAATGCCCTTTTTAACAAAAAGGATGGATTTTAGAGGCCAGCTTTTGTTCACTCCTAGTGGAGAGGACGATAAAAGCTGGCCAATTGTCCTGTTCATTATCAAGTGAATAAGATAATACTTCCAACTTCCTTTTTTTATCAGCACCTGGAGTGGGTCGAGAGAAAGATTGCATTGTTATATTGGAAACGTTAGACAAAAGGTTTGGGTTAGACATATTTGTTTTATAATAAGAATTCACCCCACGTGTTCCCCACCCACTGCGGAGTGCCAACAAGGGCGATGCCTGAACCTGGGGATACCCAACAGGAAACGCACCAAGAGCTACACGTGAGGTATGCTCGAATAGATGGCCCTAATCAGCAAACCCCATTAAGTGAATACTTTCAGAAATAAAATTTATTCTTTGTTGAGTGGTGTTATCAGAGGCAAGGCGTGACCAAGCCGATTGATCGGACCGGGCCCATCCGACCTCCCGTCTCCCTCCGAGTAAGGGCCAAAGTGGCGTGTTTGGCGTGAGGATCTGGCAAGACCAATATGCCCTCAGCCACCAGGAAACAGGTCGCTCCCCGGCTGCCTCTCATACAACCGAGAAGATGTGAGTCTATTATATTCACCGGGCTCACACCGGAGAGATCTAGGTCAGTCGACTTTTACGACAAGCTTGCCTAGAGGGCTGAGGTTCTATTCTTATCACCCCCGGAAACCCCACGGGGGCCAACGACTGTTAAAGGGTGAGACGAAGCCATGATGTATATTTTATTAAATTTCACCCTACGTGTTTCCCACCCGCCACGGAGTGCGAACAAGGGCGAATCTACCTCTGCGGATGACCAGCAGAGAAACAGGGAATCCACGCAAGGTATATTCGAACAGATTGAGTTATACCAACAACGTTAAACTCAATCTACTCGATTGACCCATTAGCCACCGCCTTCTACACTGACCTCGAACAAGAACGTCTGGGGAAAAACCCAACATTACATCACAGTATGTGGAAGAATAACAAACTGGATCAAGTGTAGGGCTTGACGCGGCCAGCCGATTAATCGGACCATGCCCATCCGCCCCTCCCCCCCCCCCCACCCCCGGTCTCTCTCCAAGTAAGGGTTAGAGTTACATTAGGGATCGAAACCCACGGCAAACAGGTCTGTCCCCTATTGTCTCCCACACAACCGAGAAGATATCAGCCTATTATATTCACCTGGCTCACACAGTAGAGCTCTAGTTTACTCGACTTTTGCGGCGACCTTGCCTAGAGGGCTGAGGGCCTATTCTTATCACCCCGGAAACGCCTCGGGAGTGTCATATCGGAAAGGTCTTGGCCCTTGTCACGAATTATGCCATGACAGCAGTTTAATGTATTATGAGGAGAAACAGAAACAGGCTGCTCTCCTATATTTTGAATTTTCAGTAAATTTGCATATTGTTGTTTTTTAAAACATTCTAACAGATTTCATTTTTTAAACTTGCTTTAAAGCTTCAGTATAACTTTCTTTTTTTTTGTTAATACAAACGAATTGATTTCCATTTTTCCTTGATTTTCATTTTTATTAGATATTACTAAGAAGGGAAGAAAGTAATTATTTCCTCCTTCAATATCTAGGGAACTTCATTTTTTCTTTTTTAGCAGCCACTGTTCTAATTTCAGGGGAAGCCATGATATATTTTTATTAATTTCACCCGCCACAGGGCCGAATCCACATTTGCGGATGACCAGCAGAGACTAGTAACAGGGAATCCACGCAAGGTATACTCAAACAGATTGAGTTATACCAAAAGGTTAAATCAAATCTACTTGATTGACCCATTAGCCACCGCCTTGTACATTGACCCCGAACAAGAACATTTGGGGAAATGCCAACGTGACATCACAGTAAGTCTCATTTCCTGCTTATGAGAGTCAGAGAGTGGACCTCCACATGTACTTTAAAATTACGATAAAAAAAAATGAGATATAAATACATGTAAGTGACCCTTTGATCCCATATGTAAAAGGTCTTCGAAAATACCATATTTCCATCTGGTGTCGTAGGCCTTTTCAAGGTCGAAAAATATCTACACCACATGTCCATTATTAATAAAACCATTGTAAATGAAAGTTTCAAATCGAACAAGGTGGTCCAAAGTAGATCAACCTTAACAAAAACCACATTGAATATTAGATAAAAACTTGTTGGCTTCAAGAAACCTCTATCTAAAGTCTATCGTTTATCATCCGTTCCATAGTCTTAGAGACGCAGCTGTTAAGAGGTATGGAACGGTTATCATTTTGATCGGTATGATCCTTACCCGGTTGAGGGACCGGGATAATACACGCCTCCCTCCATGATGACGGGAAATTACCAGTCGTCCAAATATCATTAAGCAAGTGCATGACAGTCTTAAGTGGCTCAGATGGTAAATGGTTCAGAAGCTTATAATATATATTATCTGGGCCGCAGGCAGTATCATGTGCCTTTTCCAATGAAGTTTTAAGGTACTTAAGCGAAAACGGCTGATTATAATCTCCCACATCATTAGAAGAAAAGGGTAATTTTATTTTCTCCTGTTTTTTTATAATATGCTGAAAATCAGCCGTGTAATTCTCTGCAGAGGATTTCTGAGATATTGCTTTAGCTAATTTATTAAATATATCAGACGGAGATGTTAATAAGGTGTCTCCACATTTTAAATGCTGAAGTTTGGCTTTATTGTTTTTGTCCTTAAGTTTCTGAACCATGTTCCGGACCTTACCCATGGATGTTTTTTGATGTAACGCGTGAAACAAAATTTCACCAACAAGATAGTCTCTTAGACTGAAGTATTCGCCAAGCTTTAGCTCTAAATACACGACCTGGTTTAAGTTCTTGATATTAGGACAATGACTAAATATGCGTTCGGCTTTTGAACGATCCTTTATGGCTTTGCGACAGTCATTATCATACCAAATGAAGGAAGTGACGTGCTTCGAAAAGTCATCAAATATGTATTAAGCTTTATGATATCACCAGAGATTTTAATTCCGCACAAATTTCATTTGCGGTGATATCAGCACGGTCTTGAACCCGATACGAATTATACGCCCAAAACCATTATATTATCCCCCAAACCATTGCGCTACCGCCAAGAAATTGATCAACTTCGCAGCACTCGTCCGTCGGCACATCGCTGCGTATAATGTTATTCGTCTGTAAACACAACCCTATTTCACTGCGTGTGGTTATACCGCAGCTCAAATTGTGCCGACAGCATTCATTACGTGCTATTTCTTTAGTGTTTTACCACTTAGCAGGGATTACAGGTCACAGTTAGCGTACGAATGGTGGTTTTGGCATATCTACATTTTAAATGACTTTAGGAATGAGTATATGCCAAATATAAGAAATGGTTCGAGTTTTACTGACCAGAGAAATTTTCCGTGCCACCCCTTAATATATAGTACTGCGATTTCTTTTTCAGATATAGAACAATTAGCCTTTAAAGACACCATTAAAGCGAGAATACTTAATGGAATATCACAGGATTTGTGGTATTTTATGTCGATTAAGGCGAACTGTGCGATCACAGTTATATACGTGTGACGATAAATAATCCACATGAAACATGTTCGGCGAAAGTGCAAAGCGAACCGCCTAACCCATATGTGGTCTGAATAGCAGTGGCTAGGTGTTTTTACTCAATACAGTGAGCGCAATGTTATATGGTCCTGATTTTGAAAACTGCGGACTCCTTCTAGGTAATTAACGTTTGGTACAATCATGGTTACACAGTTTAAGAGACTGTGACACTGCGGTTTATTGATGAAAATGGTCTTATTTATTTTGCTTTACCTGTTGACAGCCTCAGCTGTCTTTTGGATACTTCGCATATTTTTGATGACGACGAGAGCTAGTCCACGGCCTAGCCCCCCCTACCTCGATATACTTTAACCTTGCCGTAGCCGAGATCGCCATGAAGTGCCTCATTAATGTTATGCTTTGAGTGTTCCCACATGTATTCTTACGTAAACCGACATGATGTCCATTGTCAAAAACTATGGCTTTACTGTCTCCTCCGCGGCCATATTTCACCATAACTATGTGGTAGGGCTAGACTGTTGGGTCAAACACCTTCACTTAAGTTTTACAATGAGTAAAAGTCTGTTAGTATATGACACATAATTACACATACAAAAGACAGTTGCAGGCACACTTTTTCCCGCTTGTCCCAGCACCATTAACTCAGATTAACCCACCATTAACCCACAAATAAGTATATGAACTGTACTTTATATATAAAATCAAATTCAGGGGACTAAGTATATATATATATATATATATATATATATATATATATATATATATATATACTTAGTCCCCTGAATTTGATTTTTTTTAGAACGCAACTTAGTTCAGCTGCAGTATTTACGTTATCATTCTCTCGGAGCCTGTTGTCAGAATACAACAGTGTATTATCACTGTGGACAACCATTAAATTGTGTTACTGAAAACTCCGTGGCACTCTGCTTCATGAATTTGTCTAATTCCGCTTAACCAGCGAGGACTTAATATTGTGTTGAATTAGATCGCCACCTTGGATAAACGAACAGTTACAACCAAAGCGCAACTGTGATGCATATCTCATTATCGACATCCTTTATTCTAGTACACTATTTGAATACTGATGTACAATGTAAAATTTTGAGACATCCCCGTATAGGACACACCTTTTCATATTTGGAATCGCAATTTAAGCCCAGCTTATTACGTGTAAGTCTCTTATGCAGTTTACTGCACGTCTTAATTTAAGTAGTTAAGTTTTGCACATATCTTAAATACAAAATCTTACCTGCAATGCCCAGCAATCCAATGACTAAAAAAATAGATACTGTGAATGCAAACGGCAGTATTTGCGCAGGTCGTAGCTTGCCAGCTAAGTCAGCCTCCAGTGAAGCCAGATATTCTTCTGCTCGTTTCTTATCTAAACACACCCCATCTACACAGACACGTCCGTTGCCAGTAAGATTTGAAAGCTTTTCTTTTAACTCTTCGGCGGTTTCTTCTTTGGTCTGGGATATGAATAAGTATTTTGTGTTGTTCTTTCCAAGGAACCACGGTCTATTTTGAAACCTCCCCATGGCACGAAGGCCATGTGTAAGAAAAATTCTATACATATCAAATTTGTTTATAATAATGAAATCTTCCATCGTCCATACGGTTTCATTTGACAAAGCCATATTCTGCTCTTCCTTGATTCGGTTTTCATTAGTTGGTTCATCGCTGGAACTAACCTTGATGCCTGAAAAGGAGTCAGATGAATTTACAATAGACCTTAGTGGAAAACAGATTTTTTCGAGACATTTTGCAATATTTCTTCTACATATACAGTATTGCAACTGTATATTCTAGTGAACATTTTGTGTACTACGAAAGACCGTTACTGAAAAACCTGTTTACATCCCCCTCAAAAATCCCCGAATAGCTGTCAGAAATAATACGTGACGAAATAATACGTAATACGAAGAAGAAATTTGCAAAGAACTAAATATACACGGTGTTACCACAGTTGAACGCTTCACTACAAAGAAATCTGGTAACATCCTAAAATTAAACAGGTATCGTTTAATCCTTTCATAGTCCCTCACTTCCGTCGAATATATACATTGGCCCGTATAGGGTTAGTATAGATTTATTTATTCCCAATCCAACAGGCTGTTTCAGTTGCCAAAGGTTTGGTCACGGCAAGGGTGAATGTTGAAATGAAACTGGTTTGTTTCAGGTGCGCCAGTGAAGTTCACGGTGGATTTGACTGCAGCCACACAGTTAAGTTTTGCAATTGCGGTGGAGATCGCATGGCGTTATCTATCGACTGTCCCCTATTTCTCAAGGGAAAACCAATAATTAATACAAAAACTAAAAAAAATATATCACATCAGGAATGAATAAATGATTATGGCGTAAAGGAGAAAAACTTAAATATCAAACAAATACAGTAATATAGTATAGTAGGCATTTCCTCGCATGTGCATGTCATAAAAATTATATGTACCTCAAGCTGATAAATTATAAATACATTCAGCGACAAAATCCGCTGTGGCCGACTCCATATTTCCCTAAGAACTAGTCCGAAAGTCTTTTGTTACAAGGAGAATTTCCGTTGGAAATCGCCGAATTGCCACATCGGCAATATTTCAGCCATATCGTGGCGAGAACAAGGTGAAAACACGAGACGGTTAAGGTTTTTCGACACGATAGTGAGAACATCAGAAATAAAACAAAAAGTTCAGACATGTTTAAAATAAAATGAGAAAAAACCCAAAACAATTAAAACTCGAAAACCATTATATCTTGAAAATAGTACATAATAGAAATCAATATGTATATAACTTTTTATCCGTAAATATTTACAATAATTCAAATTATAATTTATGATATAAGCCAATGGCCCTCAAAAAAATTATAACAACATTGCCAACGATGCTGTCAAATAAATCATATATAGAGTTGCCTGTATAGAATCTCTTCCGAACATGGGCAAAATCCACAGTCAACTAAGATATGTTTGATGCCGTATCGGGCATCACATCCAACATATTCGGGAGCACTGCTCCCATCTAGTATGAAATTGTGTGTTAGACGAGAATGCCCAATACGACACCTTGTTAAAACTACTTGGTCTCTACGAGACTTTTCGCTAGTATAATTATTGTAGCCAATGACAGGATGAATGGCATGCAGTTTCTTGTAAATCTGTAGATCCCATTTACCCTACCAAAGGCAACGAATATATTTAAGAATTTTAGACTTGAAATCATTATATGGTATTTTAATTTTTGACAAAGGTTTAGTAAGGGCAGCTTTAGCCTCCCTGTCTACGACTGTGTTTCCATGGATACCAGTATCACTTGGTATCCAGCAGAATATGATATCTTTACCTCTTCTAATTAAATGTACATGTAGTTTCCTATGTATTCATAATATTTCGAGGATCAACGGATTTTTAAATTTATTATTCTGTATTGCCAAAAGGCAAGAAAGCGAGCCGCTGCATGTCGAAGAAACATATGAAGAAACATATGATAAGGCCAGGAGTATAGCCCTGGCCTCTACAGAAAAGATTGAAGACGAGGATGGAAGACGAAGAGAAACAACTCGCTGCTCTAAGACAGATGCAGCTGCAACCCTGTCCCCATCTTTTGACCCATCAGTATATACAAATTTATAATCCGAATATTTAGCCTTAATTTCAGCAAAACCTTGCTGAATTATAGGAGTATTTGTATTTGATTTATTACATTTACGTAGAGCAAATATCACTTTTGGTTGTGGAAGAAGCCATGGAGGAGACACCGGGGATATATACTCTAACTTGATGCTAGCTGCCACAATATGGTCACGTATAAGAAGACCAACCCGAGGAGTCTTGTCGGGACATTTATTATGATGGATTAAAAACACAGTCGTTACCAGTTTGTTGGATGAGCTTTAAACTTTGCAGCACATTGAAGGCTCAGTTTTATACGCCTGTTATGTAAAGAAAGGTCATTAGCGCCCACGTATAAACTTTCTACTGGCGAGGTTCTAAAAACACCAAGGCTGAGCCTCAAACCTTGGTGAAGAACAGGATCCAACATTTTAATATACGACTTCCTAGCGGAACCACATGTGAGGGACACATAGTCCAATTTAGACCTCACCACTGAACGATATAAATTAAGTAAAACTGATTGGTCAGCACCACCAATCGGTGCTAGACACGACCTCAATTATTTCAAGAGGTTTTTTCGCACATTTAGCACTACGCATTTTAATATGAGGCACGAAAGATAGCTTACTATCAAATACTATATACCTAAACATTTAGTTTCTCCAACAATTTCAATCTGTTCACCACGAAAACTAAGCTCGGCGCCAAGATGAAGTTTCCGTTTTTTACATAATGCATTACATTAAATGGATACCAACGGTTTTAGAAGTTGAAAATCTAAAACCGTTTTCAGTTGCCCATTCCACGATCTTACTGAAACAAAGCTGCAACTGACGTTCAATATTATTCATATTCTTAGCTCGGTAGGATATAAAGAAATCATCCACGTATAACGAAACCTGTGTGCCAGATGTTAATGTTTTTGCTAGGCTATTTATTTTTATGCTGAACAGAGTTGGTGGTAGAATCCTGCCCGTTATACACCCATTTCCTGCTCACAAGAGTCAGAAAAAGTGGACCCAACCCGTAATTTAAACTGACGATCAGATAATAATTGAGATATAAATAAAGGTAAGCGACCTTCCTATCCGATATCCGCGAAATCTTTAACATACTATTTTTTTCATGTGGACTTTTTTCAAGTTCGTAGGCCTTTTCAAGTTCAAAAATATGGACACCACATGTTCCTGATTGATAAAACTATTACGAATCGAACAAGGTGATGTAAAGTTGATCGACCTTGCCGAAAACCACACTGTATATTAGACAGTAAATTGTTTGTTTGTAAAAACCAAACAAGTTTATCATTTATCATCCGTTCCATCATCTTACAGACTCCGCTGGTCAGAGCTATTGGGGAGTAACTACACGGATCAGTATGTACCGCCAACAGGATCGTCCCTTGGACTTGTGTAATCGACGAGGTTTAGCTCTAAATACACAAAACTGGTTTAATTTACTATTAGTGGGACAATGACTGAATCTGCGCTCGGCCTTTTTACGGTCCTTCATGGCTTTACGACAGTCATTAGCCTACCAAGGTTTACTTTTGGATTTGGGATTTGTCGAGGTCCTAGGGATAGTTTTATTGGCAACTCGTAATACAAGGTCATTAAATTTTAATACAGGATCGTCTGCAGCATTGAAAGTCTCTGGAGTGATGTCAGCCTCACAGAACATCTTAAATGCGTTTTAACCTGCTTTATCGAATTTCCACTTAGCTACACGTTCTAAAGAATTCGAAGTGATATGCTCTAGGATTATAGGAAAATAGTCACTACCACACAGATCCTCATGCACTTCCAAGAAAAATCAAGAAGTATTGAATCTGTGATAGATCAATAGCAAAATAACTGACATTACCCGGATGTAAATAGGTATTAGAACAATCATTGAAATAATACAGTTCCTCCTTCGATAGGAAGTCTTCCACTATCTTGCCCTTATTATTTATATTATTACTGACCCATGGGGGGGTGTTCAGAATTAAAATCCCCCATTATTATAATAGGTTTTGGCAACTGTTCTATTAACATATTTGACTGCAAGGCTGACAGAGAAATGCTCGGGGGAATATACACGGAACATAATGTGATTGCTTCAGACAATGAAACATCCTGAAGATCAGTATCCAGAGCAACAGGGCTGTGAATAATATTGTTTTTGAAGATAGAGGAGCTTCTATATTTGAATGAGTGCTATATAAGGAATTTTTGTTATCTTTGTGTGATGTCTTCAGGCGTTTTACATAATCTTGTATAATCTCTTACACAACTTTGTTTTTGGGAGTTAGTGTTAAACGTTGTTTTGGAAATGGATCTTGCGATTATCGACTTGGAACTCCTTTTACGGACTACGAATGTTATACGAATGTCGGACTTGACGCTTGTATCTTGAAGACAAAGGGCTATAGGATTCAATACTTGGAGCAGGCGTGTTAATTCAATAAAATTTACCTTAAGGCCTCGACAATTCCACCCTCGTGGGGTCTCCTGGGTGATAAGAATAGGACCTCAGCCCTCTAGGCAAGCTTGTCGTAAAAGGCGACTAACGTAGAGCTCTCTTGTGTGAGCTAGGTAAATACAATAGGCTCGCATCTCGGTTGTGCGAGAGGCAACCGGGAAGCCACCAGTTTGCCGTGGTTTGCGACCCGTAATCTCCAAGGACGGGATCCTGGTGGCTGAGGGCGTGTTGGTCTTGCGAGATCCTTACGCCTAATACTCTGCTTTGGCCCTTACTTGCAGAGAGACGAGAGGTCGGGAGGGCCCGGTCCGATCAATCGGCTGGTCACGTCAAGCCGTACACATGATCCCGTTTGTCATTTCTTTGACTTACTGTGATGTCAAGTTGGCATTTCCCTAAATGCTCTTGTTCAGGTTCAATGTAGAAGGCGGTGGCTAATGGGTCAATCGAGTAGACTGGATTTAACCTTTTGGTATAACTCAATCTGTTCGAGTATACCTTGCGTGGATTCCTTGTTACTAGTCTCTGCTCGTCATCCGCAGAGGTAGATTCGCCTTTGTTGCCACTCCGTGGCGGGTGGGGGGGGGGGGGGCACGTGAGGTGAAATTAATAAAAATATATCATGGCTTCCCCTGAAATTAGAACAGTGGCTGCTAAGAAAAGAAAAAAATGAAGTTCCCCTTGATATTGAAGGAGGAAATAATTATTTTTCTACCTTCTTACTAATATCTAATAAAAATGAAAATTAACGGAAAATGAAAATCACTCCACTTGTGTTAAAAAAACAACTGAATGTTATGCTGGAACTTTAAAACAAGTTCAAAAAATGAAATCTGGAAACATTCTGTTAGAAGGTTCCTGAAAGCAATGATATGTAAATTTACTGAAAATTTAAAATATAGGAGAGCACCCTGTTTCTGTTTCTCCTCATAATACATTAAACTGTTGTCATGGTATAATTCGTGACAGAGACCAAGGCCTTTCCGATATGACTCTAGAAAAAATAACTGAAGAACTAACACACCAAGGAGTAATAAAGGTAAAACGCCTCCTAATTAAAAGAGACGGGAATCTGATAGAAACGAACATTTATATGTTAACATTCGATAAAATATTCCCTCTGTCATCTAAACTACCGGGCAAAAGAAACGTATAACTTTTAAATGCAGTTTTTTCTATGGAAAAATAAGTTGAATAAGTTTGAACGTTGTCCGAATACGTTTGCACATAAGCACCCTGTGTACACGTCACGTTTTAACGAGATTCATTGAAATTGGTGTAAGACATCATGAAAAATCGGAAAAACAGAGTTTCGGGACCTGTTGAAAATTCTCGATAATGACCGCCGTATAAATACCGATGTAGCGCATGGTAAGGGTGCAATACCATAAAAAAACATCTAAGAGATGCCGAGACTCACACAAGCAGAACGTGATAGAGCCACTGGTATGGCCGACATGGGGGCCAGCCAACACCACATTGCCAGAGCATTCAATTGCAGTCAAGCCACCATCAGCAGACTGTTGGGTCGTTACCGCCTAACAGGCAGGACACAAGATCGGGCAGGCCAAGTGTTACAACGCCTGGCGAAGACCGGTACATCCGCCTGCGTACAATCCACCTGCGTAACCGGTTTGTGACGGCGACGTCAACGGCGGAAACGGCACTGGGACACCCCATCAGCAGACGCACAGTCTTACGACGACTCCGCGTGAGTGGTATCAGAGCCTATCGCCTCTTCCGTGGAATGGCATTGACTCCTCTACACCGTCAAAACAGGCTGCGTTGGGCAAGAGTTGTACGTCGATAGCAGCGACGAGACTGGGAAAGGGTGCTGTTCACTGATGAAAGCCGATATAACCTCTTCAGAAATGATGGTCGAATTCGTGTGTATCGATGCAGGGGAGGGTGATTGGCACAAAACTGCATTCAGAACGTCCACCCTTTTGGTGCTGGTGGGGTGCTTGTATGGGGCGGAATTTGTGGACAGGTGAGAACGAGATTGTTCATCATCCAGGGAAATCCGACTGGCCAAAGATACCGAGATGAAATATTGGAAGCTGTTGTGGTGCCATTCGTGCATCAACACCCAAGGGGTATACTTTTGCAGCAGGACAATGCACGACCTCATACCGCCAGAGTTGTACTAAATTATCTGGACACCGTTGATGTCAACGTACTGCCTTGGCCAACACGATCGCCAGACATGAATCCCTTAGAGCATCTGTGGGATCATCTTGATCGACGTCTGAGACAACGCGTCCCTGCCCTACAAAACAGGCAACAGCTCGAACAGGCTTTATTTGAGGAGTGGGACAGAATTCCTGATGACGTCATCCGGCGGCTGACGACTTCCATGAGGAGACGTATTTTGGCTTTAATTGATGCAATGGGTGCTCACACACGCTACTAACGATCTGTCTTATGACATGATAGGACATTAGGTACATCTTTTTAAGGGAGTCCCTTTACTTGCATTTGTGTAATTTTTTAGATTTACCCCATGCCTTCTTTACTCGGCCTGACAGCAAGTGTAATATCCATATAGTTTTTTTGAACAGAACTTGGAAAATGGTTTATTGCAATATAATGCTTATCATGTTGATACTGTCTGTCTTTCTTTCTCTTTCTTGTGGTGCTGAACAAGGTTATACGTTTCTTTTGCCCGGTAGTTTATATTTATTGAGTCGTATAGTGTTATGGTGGTGCTATTTATACCTAACCCCACCCGTGTTTCTCCTGCCAGCGGTTTGGCCATGGCAGGAGTCAATGCTGCAATACACTGGTCTGCCTTACTTGTGCGGAAGCAGGTCATGAGGACTTCGACTGCACAAAAACAGTAAAATGTGTGAACTGTAGTGGAGCTCACATGGCCTCTTCAAAGGACTACCCTCTCTTCAAAAAAAAAACAGATAACTCAAAAATGTAAAAATAATATATCTTATCAGGAAGCCAAGCCACACATGGCCTTACTACATCTACATATACAAATGTTGTTAGGAAAACCACTGTTTCTGTGGGGGTCCAAACAACTTTTACTTGGCCCATTGGCTGAGAACAGCCACAGAAACTAGTCATGAAACCCTTGAGTGACACGGCCAGTTCATCAGCACAAACCGATATAAATCTTATTAAAAAACCGAATTCTGCTGCAGTTTCTTTATCCGAACACACGCCATGCCCTAATAAATCTAAATCTAATAAACCCGTTGATTATTCACAGAAAACAACGGGTGATAAAAATAAATCGGAGAAAAATCATAAAAAGGATAAACCTAGTGGCCCCCTGGAGCGTCCCTCTACGGCCACTAGGGACCCAATCCAAACTTATAATAAGTTTGGATCGTTGGAGGACGTTGATCCTTCAACTTCATGTGTAGACCTGATGGATACATCATCTGCACCAGGGAGATCTCCTAGTAGATCCCCCCAAAGGGGTCGTCCTCGGTCCTTTCTTGATAATGTCTTCCTTAGACAAAATTATACAATGCAATTGTCGAGGTCTTCAGGTAAATTTTATTGAAATAACACAACTAGTTCAATCTTTAAATGCAGTAGCCTTGTGTCTCTAGGAAACTTACCTGAAGAAACCTGACAAAGATAAACTATCTCCTAAAAATTATAGACTTTACAGAACTCATTCTGGCGAGGAAGAGCGAGCTTGTGGCGGCTCTTGTTTTCGTAAATAATAATATAATTCACAGCCCTGTGGATCTCGTTAGTGAGCTTCAGTTTGTGGCCGTCCGTGTTTTGTCGGAAACAGTTACTTTATGTTCGATCTATATTCTTCCTCATACTTCTTTGTCAATCTCTGAATTACATAACTTGAAAAAACAGCTGTCACCCCCTTGTATAATTATTGGGGATTTTAATGCACATAACCCCTTATGGGGTTGTAATAATACAAATAATAAAGGCAAAATATTGGAAGATTTTCTATCGAAAGATGAACTGTGTTATTTCAATGATGGTTCATATTCTGCTATCGATGTCACTATCACGGATCCATCACTTAAGGTGCATGAAGATCTCTGAGGTAGTGACCATTTTCCTATTGTCCCGGAGCATCTCACTTCTGATTCTTTAGAACGTGTAGCCAGGTGGAAATTTGATAAAGCAGATTGGGTAGAATTTGAGATGTTTTGTGAGGCTAATATCACCCCAGAGAATCTCAATACTACTGCTGATCCTTTGATAAAATTTAATGAACTTATGTTAACAGCAGCCGATAGAACCGTACCAAAGACCTCGACAAATCCGAAGTCCAAAAGTAAACCCTAATATGATAATGACTGGCGCAAAGCCATAAAGGATCGTAAAAAGGCCGAGCGCAGATCTAATCATTGTCCTACTAATAATAACTTAAACCAGGTCCGTGTGTTTAGAGCTAGGGCTCGGCGATTACTCAAGTCCACGAGACGATCTTGTTGGCGAAATTTTGTTTCAGGCATTATGTCAAAAAGACCCATGGGTAAGATCTGGAACATGGTTCAGAAACTTAAGGGCAAAAACAAAGTTCAGCAAGTGGAGACACCTTATTAACTTCTCCGTCTGATATATCCAATAAACTAGCTGAAACAACATCTCAGAAATCTTCTGCAGAGCACTACACTGCTGAGTTTCAGCATATTAAAGAAGAGAAGGAGAAAATAAAACTGCCCCTTTCTTCTAATAATTTGGAGGATTATTATCAACCGTTTTCGATTGAGGGGCTTAAAACTTCATTGGAAAAGACACATGATACTGCCTGCGGCCCAGATAATATATATTGTAAGCTTCTGAACCATTTACTATCTCCGCCACTTAAGACTGTGTTGCACATGCTTATCACGTCATCATGGAGAGAGGCGTGTATTATCCCAGTCCCTAAACCGGGTAAGGATCATAGCTATCCAAATAATTACTGTGCGATAGCTCCGACCAGCTCCGTATGTAAGACTTTAAAACGGATGATAAACGACAGACTTGTTTGGTTTCTTTTTATTCATTGTGGTTTTCGGCAAACAGATCAATTATGGATCACCGCGTACGATTTGAAGCATTTATTCGTAATGGTTTCATTAATAACGAACATGTGGTGTTCATATTTTTCGACCTTGAAAAGGCCTACGACACCACATGGAGAAATTTAAAAATTTATTATTTTAAAAGACCTCGCGGATATGCGATTAAAGGGTCACTTACCTTTATTTATATCTTAGTTTTTATCTGATCGTCATTTTAAAGCTCGTGTGTGGGTGTGTGGGAAGGGGGGGGGGGGGTCCACTCTTTCTGACTGTCGTCAGCAGGAGATGGCAGTATCATTTCACCAACACTGTTCAGAATAAAAATTAATAGTTTGGCTAAAACATTGACATCTGGCACTGAGAGTTCTTTATATGTAGATGATTTCCTTATATGCTAACCTGCTAAAAATATGAATAACATTGAGCAGCAACCGCAACTTTGTCTTTATAAGATCGAGAAATGGGCAGTTGCCAATGGTTTTAGATTTTGAACGTCTAAAACCGTCGGTGTGCATTTTTGTAATAAACGGAACTCCATCTAGACCCTGAACTTTTTATGGCGAACCAGTGAAAATCGTTGGAGAAAATAAATTTGTCGGGGTTATATTTGATAAGAAATTATCTTTTATACCTCATATCAAAATGCTTAAAGCTAAATGTACGAAGGCTCTCGATATAATCAAGGTCATGTCTAGCACCAGTTGGGGTGCTGACCGATCAGTTCTACTTAATATATATCGTTCTTTGGTGAGGTCTGACGTGGACTATGAATCCATCATTTACGCTTTTGCTAGGAAGTCGTACATTAAAATGTTGTATCCTGTTCATCACCAAGGTTCGAGACTCAGCCTTGGCGCTTTTAGAACCTCCCCAGAGTAGAGAGTTTATACGTGGAGACTAATGGACCTTCTTTATATCATCGTATAAAACTGAGCCTTCAATATGCTACAAAGCTTAACGCTCATCCAAGAGACCCTGCCTACGACTGTGTTTTCAATCCATTATATGTAGACAAATGTACTAAATGTCCTAACAAGATCCCTTCGTTCGGTCTTCGCCTAAGGGACCATATTGTGGGTGCTAACATCAAGCTGGAGGATATAGCTCCGGTGTCTTTTCCGGAGTCTCCTCCATGGCTTCTTCTACAAACTAATCTAATATTTGATCTACATAAAATAATAAATCAAGTACAAATGATCTTATAATTCAGCAAAGTTCTGCTGAAATCAAGGCTGATTATATGGATTATAAATTTATATATATTGATAGGTCAAAGGATGGGGACAGGGTTGCGGCTGGGGCTGTCTTAGATCAGCGGGTCACTTCTCTTCGCCTGCCACCTTCATGTTTTATCTTTTCTGCAGAGGCCAGGGCTATACTCCTGACCTTATCATGTGTTTTTGGGCATGCCCAGAGGGCAGTGATATGCAGCGACTCGCTGTCTTGCCTTTTGGCAATTGAGAATAATAAATTAAAAAATCCATTGATACTTGAGATAATAGCCAAACACCGAAAACTAATAAAAAGAGGTAAAGATATTATATTCTGTTGGATACCAAGTCACACTGGTATCCATGGAAACACATTCGTGGACAGGGAAGCGAAAGCGGCCCTATATAAACCTGTATCTCGGGGTTAAAATCCGTTATACTGAGGTGAAGTCTAATATTCGTCGCCTTTGGCAGGGTGAATTGGACTTGCAGATCCAAAATAAACTGTATGCCATCCATCCTGTCATTGGCTACAATGCCTATACTTGTCAATTGTCTCGTAGACACCAAGTAGTTTTAACGAGGTGTCGTTTTGGGCATTCTCATGTTACACACAATTTCATCTTAGATGGGAGCAGTGCTCCCGAGTGTGTTGGATGTGATGCAGAATACGGCATCAAACATATCTTGGTTGATTGTGTAGACTTTGCCCACGTTCGGCAAAGGTTCTACACAGTCAACTCTATGTATAATTTATTTGACAGCATCGCTGGCAATGTGGTCATAAATTATTTGAAGGTCATAGGCCTATGTCATAAAATATAAATTTTCATTGTCATAGATAGCATAGATAAACATTTACATACATATACATTTATACATGTACTATAATCCTGGTTTTTGAGTTTTAACTCTTATTTTTCTTTTATACGATTTGAAACATGTCTGTGCTTTTTGTTTTTCTTTTGATGTTCATATTGTCATAACGAAAACCTTAACCGTCTCCAGTTTTCACCTTGTTCTCGGCACGATATGGCTGAAATATTGCCGATGTGGTGTTAAGCCATAATCATTCATTCATTCACAGAGATTGAAATCAAAGCAGCGATGACAATGTGACAGTTGACAAATGGCCACACGTAACCGATGAAATACGTCCTCTTGAGAATATATCCCAGTCTGGGTTCTATTCAAACAGATCATGTGAATGCATGAATAGAAACCATTTACACGCCCCATATTACCATGTTAGGGGCCTCCGTGGCTCAGTCGGTTAGCGCGCTAGCGCAGCGTAATGACCCAGGAGCCTCTCACCAATGCGATCGCTGTGAGTTCAAGTCCAGCTCATGCTGTCTTCCTCTCCGGCCTTATGTGGGAAGATCTGCCAGCAACCTGCGGATGGTCGTGGGTTTCCCCCGGGCTCTGCCCGGTTTCCACCCACCATAATGCTGACCGCCGTCGTATAAGTGAAATATTCTTGAGTACGGCGTAAAACACCAATCAAATAAATAAATATTACCATGTCTTAAGCAAAATTGGGCACAAAAAATTACAGTTGATTGCAATTGTTAGATGTCATTGGTCTATGATTTTTCAATCGCTTGTTGTCGTCGCATTTAGCATAAAATAAAGCGCTCTCCTTTATGTAGTTTAGCCTATCACCAATTAGGTCACTGTTTGATTCAGCTTATGATGTAATTTATAACCAGGGCAGAAGTGGTGAAAGTTCTAAGTGTGTGTCAAGCAAATGTTGAGAGAACATCGATAGCAGCATTTATTCTTTTGTAATAAAGGCAGCTGTAGATTTTTACAAAGTGAACATTATTTAGTATTCACAAGCAACAGAGCAGGTTAAATTATAGAGTTGGCATGTATTTATTCTTGGTAGTTGTACGTGACATCTACTTCATTTTGATTCCCAACCTAACTTGGCCTAAAAAGTTATATTTCATGGTAGATTTGAAATCAACATGGCCTAGACCTAGAGTAACCTATATGATGATTGATTAGCAATTATCCTCAAGTAAGACATGTTTTTTTTATCGAAAATAAACATGATGTGTGAAAAGGTATCACTACATCGGTGAAATCTTGCTCAAGAGGCATTTTCTTCTAACTGTCCTGTGTCCTCTTTTTCGCAAAACATTCAGCGCCTGCACGGGCTCCGATGCGAGTCTGGAAAATGTAACATGCTTATTACTTGCCACTGTACCACTAGCTAAGAGGTTCTTTTATGTGCATGACTTCTTGATATGTCACCTGTCTGCATGTATTCCCGTTTTAAGAAGAGATTTTTTTAATGACACTGAGCTGACATTGGAAATCGTTTGGGGTAGAGCATTTCGTGAAGTTATATTATATATTTGTCACTTTATTTCCATATAAAATATTTAAAACCAGAATGTAGGATAGACGCAGAAACTAATATTGATGGAATGGTAAAAAGTTGCACGTTTACTGAAGCATCTTACCTATGACGGTCAAAATGGACAGAGTAATGTATACAAACATCATCTTGGTGTCTGCAAAGTAGAAGAGAATGAGATAGATTATAGATTGCATGGTTTGTGCATATTGAAAATGATTTTTATTTAAAAATAGAACATCGTCATTTAATACATTAAATTTGACAAAAGCACTTATCACAATTTTGTTGTCTTCAACTGCTGTGTAATAACTGTAATTTACGAATGTTTCAATTTAACCACGGAGGTCAGGTTTATGGGTTGAACCCACCACTTGTAGTCGATTCCCAGTCCCAAAGACGCGACCTTTTTTGATTGAGGGCCTTACAGTCACAGCATTTGAACAGTGGTGCTCAAGCAGAGTAAATGAATGATTCAATGATTATGGCTTAACACCACACTGGCAATATTTCAGCCATATATAGTGTCGAGAAAATGTTTCAAACAGAAGTAAGTGCATGATGTTTGATATGATCACAATATAAAATTAAAGCGGTTGTCCAACTAAAATTTTCACGACTTCTGGTAGCTCGATGTCATAGAGTTCATGATAATTGTAAAAAACACGAAAAAAATGTGAAGGGATGTATTGGATTTGAGCCGTACACTGCCAAGCATCATTTTAAATTGGCAAAGTTCTGAAGACTGAATTAGAGATTGGGCGGTTTTGATCTGCTGATATCCGAGGACAAAAGACAGAAAGAATACATTGTTGCAGAGCTGACGCCCGTTCCCACGGTAAAATGCAGTCAATGGTTTCATGCAGTCCAGGAGAAAGCTCCCGTGTTATTTACATAGGACGGTTTTGTAAAACGTTTGGTATGTATTTAGTCATAAAATGAAAACATCACAAAGTACAAAAAATAATTCTTGTAGATTGATTATCGCGATGTTAAGGGGCTCCAGATAGTGTGTTTGTTTTATGATTTTAATCAGTTCTAAAAATTAATCTACTTTTTAGCCACTTCCATTGGTCAGATCTGGCCTTATTTCGATATCAAAAGTTTTTTTACAATATAAGTATATGGCGAGCCACCTAAAAACTGTATTTTTTTTTTTTTTTGATTGGTGTTTTTCATATATTCATTATTAAGACTCCAGAATGAATGATTATGGCTTAATGCCACATCGGCAATTCTGCAGCCAATCGTGGCGAGAACAGGTTTAAAACAGGAGCGAGTCAATCATTTTTGATACAATGGGGAACACATAACATAAAACCAAAATAGACAAACATGTTTTAGACCTCTTTCTAAAAAGAACCAAACTTTAGATAAAAATAGAAAACTACAATATAATTATATCTGTATATAAAAAGCGTATGAATATATGATTTATTTGTATATATTTATTACGAACTATATTTTATAATACGGGCCACTGGCCTTTAAATAATTTAAGGCTGCATCGCCAGCAATGCTGTCAAATATATCGAATTGTGTTGACTGTGTAGAAGTTTTCCTGCTCAGGAGCAAAATCTACACAGTCAACAAGGATATGTTTCGTGCCGTATTGAGCATCACATCCAACACAATGTGGGGCAGTACCCACATGAAGAAGAAAATAACGACACGACACCTTGTTAAAAATACTTTGTCTGGGGGAGACATACCATGTGTATAAGAATTATAGCTAATGACAGGGTAAATAGTGTGCAGTTTATTTAACACCTCTAAACCCCAACCACCCTTACAAAGGCGACGAATATATTTAAGAATATTAGACATAAAATCAGAATATGGGGTCTTAATATTACATGATGATTTATTAAGGGCAGCTTTAGCTTCCCTGTCTACGACTGTGTTTTAAATCCATCATATCGTCACCCTAATAAAATTATTGCCTAAGTCATTTTTTAACATTTTGAGATTTTTGCCTAAGTCAAATCTGCTTGATGGGATACATCATGTTGTGTATAAGCCTAACCCAAAAGGGTTACCCAAGTGCTTGTAATTCACCAGTAGAATAATTGCCTAAGTCAGCGGTGTGACTTGGGCAGATTGTCTGAAGTGCCTAAGTGAAAATGATGTGACTTAGGCATTTTTATTCAATATCAGCATGGCTGACCCTCCTAAAAGACAGGTCAGCAACCTCACCTTAGACGCTGTTATAGCAATGATTGGGGAACCTATCTCTAGCGGTAAGTATTCCAATTTGAATTATCGCATATTTGTACTGTGACATAAAGTAACTCAGTAATTAAACCAGGCATATAAACGTGTAAACCAGACAGGCTGATATGAGCGTTGTTGTTGTAAACTGTTTCCAAGACCAAATAAGTGACCGAAGTAATCTGTATGGTTTGATTGAATAGATATCCGGGAGTTAACCCCAGGAACTGATATAGTAACATGTAAATATGGGCTAGTGACTTTCTGCAGTTAAACAAGCTTGCACATTGAAACAAACAATGCAATTACATGTAAGTCACGATATTTACTTTCACTTTCACATAATAGGAGATGAGATAGAGGACACTTGCTCTGTATTCACGGATGGCAATACAGAGGACAACGTTGAAGAGCTGGTGGCACCTTCGGTTTCGTTACAGATGGCTAATTTATTAGCCCAAGCTGAAAACTCTACTACCGAGGCACCGCACTCCAGTGAGGACGAAATTCAGAATTTGAAACTAAAGTAATTTGAAACTAAAATAATGTGAAATTAAAGTTATTTGAAACTAATATAATTTGTAACTCAAATAATTTGAAAATAAAGTTATTTGAAACTAAAATAATTTGAAACTATAACTCAAGTATATTTATTTTTAAGGAGAAGAAACCTGCCCGGCAGAAACGTCCCGTTCCATCCACCTGGAAGCAAAACGTCTGCAAGAAAACACGCTTGTGTGGAATGCCTTACACAAACAAAAAGGGCAAAGCTTTGGCTGAGAAAAAAATGGGAGCACCTTGTGTTTCAAAATTTTGTCAGAAATCAAAAGAGCGGAGTTTCCAGTCTATAGGGGAGGACCAGAGAGTTGGTGTTTTTAAGCAATTTTGGTCGATGAATTCGTGGGAAGAGCGAAAGATTTGTGTCCGAGCTTTGGTTGAAAAGGTGATCAACATTTTTAGCCAGCAACAATACGTCAATATATATGTGGTCGAATTGCAACGGAATTAAAATGTACTATAATTATAACTTTTGTGACTAGTCAACGGGAAACAGTTTTATTGTACTTTAATGACACATTGAAATGATGTATTGGGGGAGATTTTCTGATATAAACTTACAATGGCGGATAACTAAAATTGTAAAATTGATGTTTATTTCAAGGTTGAGATCACACAGAAGAAGGCAGGCAGTGCATCAAGACGAAACTCATCATTCGCCTACAAACTCAGGCTACCTGATGGATCTGTTCGTCGTGTTTGCAAGCCATGGTTTTGTTCAACACTTGGTGTTTCTGAGAGAACAATCATGTCGTGGTTGACAGAAAATCCGAAAAGACCGAAAAAGAGTGGCCCTAAAACTGGTAAATTCCATGTGACCTATTCCATAAATTATGTCACTTCATCTATGCACTCAGTTATCGAACTGATTTTGGTAATAGCTTTTAACAAAAAGCTTTTTAGCTATAAACTGAAAAAAATATAATTATTTGAAAATACAGCAGAAGTCACCAGGCACTTGCGCTAAAACATTATACCTCATTCCACTTAATTGCAGACATTTGTTTTCTCAGGTAAACACGCTGCACTCGCAGAGGATCACACAGTCGATTCTCACTATTGCAGAAGTACATACAAAGACAGGAAATTTCTTCACCCAGGAACTACTATTTCCCAACTCCATCGGGGGTATACACTGGCGGCCGAAGCATCAAAAGTCAGACCTGTTAGCATAGCCCATTTCAGCAAAGTCTTTCACGAGATGAAGTATAGCGTGTTTATTCCCCGGAAAGATTAGTGTGATGTATGTGTGTCATACAAGCATGGCAACATAACTAAGGAAGAGTATGACGCACACGCTGCTCTCAAAGATGAGGCCAGATCTGAGAAAACACGTGACAAAAACTTAAACGACCCAACAATTCAGTGTGGACTATGGATCTGCAGGCTGTGTTACTATGTCCAAACACCAAGGCCAGCACTATGTATTACAAAACCAAGCTACAAATAACAAATCGCATATTTGCAGTTTCAGCACTTTGAAAAAATCCTCGTGGCTAATCCTACGCTAAAAGAAATCATAATTTGGAGCGACGGTTGTGGCTATCAGAATAGAAACGTGACTGTTGCTAATGCTTACTCTGTTTTGGCCAAGAAATGCGGCGTAACAATAACACAAAAGTTTCTGGTTGCGGGTCACACCCAAATGGAGTGTGACAGCATGCACAGTAAGATCGAACAAAGAATGACGAACGACATATTCACTGAGAGAGATTACGTTGTCATTATTCAGAATGCTCGATTGAGACCTTCGCCTTACAAAGTAAGGCAGATGAAACACACCGATTTCCAGAAAATGGAAGGCACCATCCTCACAAGCATCAGGCCTGGGAAAAAGACAGGGGACCCAACCGTTCACGACCTGAGAGCTCTACAATACGACAGCAATGGGAAGGTCAGATATAAGCTTTCATTTGCGGATACCACAGAGTGGGGGGACCTTCTACAGAGGATCCTGGATACCAATGTTGAATGGAAACCAATGTATCGAAAAACACGTCCGATTTCAGCTAGGAAGTTCAATGATCTCCAGTCCATGAAACATGTCATGCCGGCAGACTGCCATCCTTTCTTCGACAACTTGCCTCATGAGTAACAACAAACAGACCTTCCATGTGTGTAATTCTAAAAATGTTGAAACTGACAGTTTGTTCTAGTCAAGGAACTTGTTTGACATTGCTGACGTAAAAACAATTTTTGCCTAAGTCACCAAGATGTTGTGATAAAAGTGCGTAAGTCATAACAAGTTGTTATGCAACAATATTTTTTTATTTTTCAAGACTGCAGGGGTAAAGACCTTCAATCCATAGTAATATGTACGTTAAGTGAGGTAGAAATAAAGATATCCAAAATTGTGTGCAGTTTTGTGCGTTTTTATCAAAACCACCAAATATGACTAAGGCAATTATTTTATTAGGATGACGATATGTAGATACCAATATGGCTCGGTATCCAACAGAATATA
Organism: Liolophura sinensis; assembly: GCF_032854445.1. NCBI lineage: Eukaryota > Metazoa > Mollusca > Polyplacophora > Chitonida > Chitonidae > Liolophura > Liolophura sinensis. Next base: position 17,779 of record NW_027018263.1, on the reverse strand, counting down.
ATATATTTACCTCTTTTACTAAGTTTTGTAACCCTGGTCGAAGACAGCGGCAATCGCAACTCTGTCGCCATCCTTTGACCCATCAGTGTATTTTAATTTATAATCCGGATAATTAGCCTTAATTTCAACAAAACTTTGCTGAATTATAAGAGGATTTCTATGATTTTAATCCTTACGTAGATCAAATATTAGTTTAGGTTGTGGAAGAAGCCAGGGAGGAGATTCCGGAAGAGATATCGGAGCTATATCCTCTAGCTTGATGTTCCACAACATGGTATACGGAGAACAAACGGAGGGATCTTGTTTGGACATTTATTAAATTTATCTACATATGATGAACTAAAAACACTGTCGTAGGCATGGTTTGTTGGGTGAGCTATAAGCTTTGTAGTATATTGAATGCTCAGTTTTACACGTCGGATATATCAAGACGGCTCATTTGCCTCCAAGTATAAACTTTCTACGGATGAAGTTCTAAAAGCACCAAGATTGAGCCTCAAACCTTGGTGGTGGATCGGGTCCAACATTTTGAGATAGGATTTCCTTCAGAAACTATAAATGATGGATCCATAGTCCAATTTAGAACTCACGCTAGAGAACGATGTAGATTTTAAAAAAAAACAAACAGTTGGGTCAGCACCCCAGTCGGTGCTAGACACGACCTTAATTAAATCCAGAGCCTTTGAACATTTAGCTTTAAGCATTTTAGTATAATCTATAGACTTTGACTGGTTCCCCACAAAATTTAAGATCTGGATCTTAATGAAGTTTCCATTTATTACAAAAAAGCATACCAACAGTTTTAGACGTAGAAAATATAAAACCATTGGCAACTGCACATTTCTCGATCTTATTGAGATAAAGCTGCAGTTGCCGCTTCGTGTTATTTATATAATTTCTTACATACCTTTATCTCACACAACTTTGGAAACTACTGTTAAATGTTGTTTTGGAAATGGATCTTGCGATTATCAATTTGAAGCGCTCTTTACGGACTACGAATGGTATACGAATGTCGGACAAGATGCTTATATTCATATATTTATCGCGGTAGCATATCAAAAATCATCAACATGCAAAGAACCCTTTGTACCAGATGTAAAGTCAGAAGAAGTAGACAACACGCGTACCTTAAAATTACGCTCAAATAAAAATTTTGATATAAATATACGTAAGCGACCTATATACGTAAAACTCACATCAGCAAGGTCTTTTGAAATTCCATATTTTCATGTGGTGTCGTAGGCCTTTTCAAGGTCGAAAAATATGGACACCACATGTTCATTATTAACAAAACCATCATGAATAAAAGTTTCAATTCCAACAAGATGATCTAAAGTAAACTCTGTCAAAAAAGAAACGCAACCCCTGTCCTCGGATATCAAAAATTCGTTCGAATAAAGTTATTGCTTCCAAACTAAATTTTAGCCAAATGTAATGAAATTATACACGTTTTTAATGAAGATTACCATCCAAACAACTGCCTTTTCTCTTCTGAGTGTATTTTATTGCTTATGACGTCACAACGCATGGATTGACCCTGTTGACGTCGCACACAGAACCATTCACATGCAAATCATGTCAATGGCAGTTATAGTGTGGGGGTGTATAAAAGCCCATTTGCTTTCGTATTTTATTCATTCATTCTTCGACGAAAGGCAGTCGGTAAAATGCTGCGACTGAGTGCTGCCGACCGAAATATCGCCATTGGTCGTCTTCAAGCCGGAGAAAGTTTTGGTACTATTGCACGACACCTAAATGTTCACATAACAACGATATCCCGACTTTGGAGCCGTTACAACAAATTTAATTCGACCAACGATCGCCCGAGAAGTTGAAGGCCAAGAATCACGACCCCACTTCAAGATCGGTACATCCGGGTCCTTCACCTGCGTAATCGGCATGCCCTACCAACCGTGACTGCCACACAAATACGAGGTTTGAGGAGAGTGTCGGCTCAAACGATTAGGAATCGTCTGAAAGAAGCGGGTTTACGTGCCTGTAGACCAGTTGTTGGACCTGTACTACGCCCCTCAAATCGACGCCTACGACAAGTGGTGCAACAACGTAAGGATATGGACTTTACAAAACTGGGGGCGCATCTGGTTTTCTGATGAATCCCGTTTTCTTTTGACGCGTCACGACGGAAGACAGCGTGTGTATAGGAGACGTCATGAACGCTTTGCGCCCATCTGCGTCCGGCAGGTGGACAGATTTGGCGGAGACAGTGTTATGGTTTGGGGAGCCATCTCGTACAGCCAGAAATCAGACTTGGTGATCGTTCCAGGGAACCTGACAGCCCAACGTTACATCAACCACGTGTTACAGCCTCACCTTCTCCCGATTATTGACCGACAGACACAGCTTTTTCTACAGGACAACGCCAGGCCTCATACTGCACGTGCCACAATGAACTTTCTGCAGGATTCCAACGTCAATGTCTTGCCGTGGCCTCTAAATCACCAGACCTCAACCCTATTGAACACCTGTGGGATACTCTGGATCGACACGTGCGTCAACGTCATCCACCGCCACAGACGCTTCAACAGCTCGCCGTTGCGTTACAGGAGGAGTGGAGGGCCATTCCCCAGGAGAGAATCCGGCGTCTTATCCGTTCTTGTCCAAGGAGATGCCTTGCAGTGATTGCAGCTCGTGGTGGTCATACGACATACTGAGGAAGACGCCCCCTGGTGAGCAACTGGTGTCTGTGAGATGACTTTTGAAAAAACAGTTTTAAACATGACCATCTTGATTATTATTCTGCCAAATTTCTGACTTCTGTCTTCAATAAGTAAAAAGTTGTGCCGTCCTAAAACTAAATATTAAAATCTCTAAAACACGGGGGTTGCGTTTCTTTTTTCACAGAGTTTAAATCGACCTTGACGTAAATCACATTGCATATTAGATAAAAGATTGCTGGTTTCAAGAAAACAAACAAGTCTATCGTTGATCATCCATTCCATAGTCTTACAAACACAGGCGTTAAGAAGTATAGGACGGTCATTTTTTGGATCAGTATGATCCTTACCCGGTTTGGGAACCGTGATAATACACGCCTCCCTCCATAATGGTGGAAAATTTCTAGTTATCCAAATATCATTAAGCAAGCACAAGACAGTCTCCAGTGGCTCAGGTGGTAAATGATTCAGAATCTTCCTTGATATCATTATTAAAAGGACGATTATTATCTTCTAAATTCTTAGAAGAAAAGGGCAATTTAATTTTCTCCATCTGGGTTATTGTTGGAAATCTGAAGAATAATTCTCAGAAAAAGATTTTTGGAAATTGTCTCACCTAATTTATTAGCTATATTGGGTAGAGAAGTTAATATATACTATCCAAAAAAAGAAACGCATAGGTGTTTTGTTTTATTTTAAAATGAAAAAAATACATTTTGTCTTCATTTTATGAGCAAAATGTGTTTTAATATTGTTAATAGCCACAGTTAGCACACATTTTATTCCTCAAAACATTTCTTGGTTGAAAATGTTGAGTTTGGAGGCCGTTTTTGGAAGAAGTAAAAAATACAGCACCACACTGTATCACGTGCAGTCTTACACGCCGAACTTACGCATGGAAAGCACGCAGTGTGTGACTATAAAACCGCAACTTTGGGCCGGAAATCGGGGTCTTTTAAGTGGTGTTTTCAAGCTGATTCAACATGCCACGTCTTGACACTGTCACAAGAAATATTGCCATTGGAAGACTTCAAGCTGGAGAGTCCCAATCGTCCATTTCTAGGCGTCTACACGTCAGCCAGAGCACGATTTCACGGCTTGCTGCCCGCTACAACAATACTGGGACAACAAATGACCGTCGGCGTTCAGGTCGACCACGTGTCACTACAGCAGCCCAAGATCGCTACATAAGGGTCCTCCATTTGCGTGACCGTTGTGCTACAGTTGAAAGCACAGCAGCCAGCATACCGGGACTGAGAAGGATATCAGGTCAGACAGTGCGGAACAGGCTGAGGGAACATAGACTGAGAGCCAGGAGGTCCAATGTTGGGATCGTGCTGCGTCCTCACCATCGCGCCAATCGCCTCCGATGGTGTAACAACGTGACTGCATGGAATCTACGCAACTGGCGACGCATTTGGTTCAGTGATGAGTCCAGATTCCTATTGCAGAGACGTGATGGTAGAAACCGGGTTTACAGACGTGCTCACGAACGTTATGCCCCTAACTGCGTACGCCAAGTGGAAAGATTTGGTGGAGGGAGTGTAATGATGTGGGCAGCAATATCGTATACTGGTCGTACAAATCTTGTCCACGTTCAGGGAAATCTTACGGCCGTACGCTACCGAGACACCATCCTGCAGCCACACCTCTTACCTGTCATTGACGTTCAGCGGGAGTGGTTCCAGCAGGGCAACGCCAGACCGCACACGGCACGTGTCACAAGGGACTTCCTCGCCGAAAACAATGTAAATGTGCTACCCTGGCCGTCCCGTTCCCCGGATCTTAACCCAATTGAGCATCTGTGGGATGAACTTGATCGACGTCTACGCCAACGTCAACCTCAACCCTAAACGCTTCAAGAGCAAGTTGCATGTTTGCAGGAGGAGTGGCAGAACATTCCCCAGGCCTCTATCCAGCGTCTCATCCAGTCCATGACAAGGCGTGTCAGAACTGTTATTCGTGCCCGTGGTGGTCACAACAGATACTGACATTTCACTCAAGTGGGAGACTCATTCTGAGTGTCTTACCTCAAGTTGATGGCCTTGTTGTCTAGATATGGACCCTTCCTTAATCTGTGTAAAAAAATATTTGCAGAATAGCAATTCTTATTTAGTTATGCATAATTGAAAAGACTGCATCACCTCCGCAAAAAACCGGGTTATGCGTTTATTTTTTTGGATAATATATTATCTCCATTTTTTAAATGCTGAACTTTTGCTTTATTATTTTTGCCCTTAAGTTTCTGAACCATGTTCCAGGCCTGACGCATGGGTGTCTTTGAGGTCATGCCCGAAACAAAGTTCCGTCAACAAGATCGTCTCTTGGACTTGAGTAATGGACCAACCTTACCTGTAAAAATACGAATCTGGTTTAATTACTATTATTAGGACATATAGTAAAATTTCGCCCAGCCTTTTTGCGGTCATTAATGCCTTTGCGACAGTCCTGATCATACCAGGTTTTACTTTTGGATTTGTCGAGGATGTAGGGATAGTTCTATCCGCAGCTCGTAGAACAATCTCGTTAAATTTTAATAAAGGATTATCTGCTGCATTGAGAGTCTCTGAAGTGATGAGAGAGCATCTCACAGAACATCTCAAATGCGATCCAGTCTGCTTTATCGAGCTCCCACCTCGCTAGAAGCTCTTAAGAATTCGAGTAAATGAGTGGGGTTTAACGTTGTACTTAAATAAAAGCGTCAAGTCCGACATTCATATACCATTCGTTGTCCGTAAGGGGCGTTCCAAGGCGATAATCGCAAGATCCATTTCCAAACCAACGTTTAAAAGTAACTCCCAAAGACAAAGGTATGTAAGAAATTATACAAATAAGAAATAAAGCCGGTAACACACAGCAGAGAAGCGGTCATCAGGTTTCAATGATGTCGAGGGGAGAATGGATATTCCAGGAATGAATCCCATATCAAAGTTCAAATTCGTAGTCCGTGAATGAGTTCCAGGTCAAATAACAATTAAACAAGTATCTTAGTCGCGCTTTAATTGCAACTGTTCATAAAGGCATCGTGCTGATGTAATGAGCATGGCTACCTTTACGGCCCCTAGCCCCAGGTTAAGCGGTATTAGATACAGTTTGAAAATGACGAGCGTTACAGACCCTAACCGATCAGATTGTGATTTAACAATAACGGACGATTACATCTTTCCCGATAATATGTAAAGATCTCATGCTACGAGAGTGAGTGAGTGAGTGCTTGGGGTTTAACGTCGTACTCAACAATTTTTCAGTCATATGACGACGAAGGAACCCTTAGGGTGCATGCAGGTGTAACGTGCCTCCTTGTTGCCATGCTGCAAGAGGCGCCATCTATGATGTTACACATGCCATACACGATAGACGATTACACTGGGCAACCAGCGCCATCTATGTTGTTAAATACCATGTACGTGATAGAAATGTACATATGGATAACAGCGACGTCTATTTTGTTGATCACAATGCCGTACTCAAGAATATTTCACTTATACGACGGCGGCCAGCATTATGGTGGGTGGAAACCGGGCGGATCCCGGGGGAAACCCACGACCATCCGCAGGTTGCTGGCAGACCTTCCCACGTACGGCCGGTGGATCGTTGGAGGACGTTGGTCCTTCAACATCTGATGTGGATGTGATGGATACATCACCCGCACCAGGGAGATCTCCACGGAAGGGTCGTCCGCGGTCCAAACATAAAGAGAAATCCCCCATACGCCTTCCTCCATAGTGTCTTCTTTAGGCAAAATTATACAGTGGAATTATGGAGGTTTTAATGTAAATGTTTTTGGAATAACACAGCTTGTTCAATCATTAAATGCTATTGCCCTGTGTCTTCAGGAAACTCACTTGAAGACATCTGACAAAAATAAAATAAATCTTAAAAATTACTCATTATACAGTGCTTACTCAAATGAAGAAGAGCGAGCTGCAGCCGGCTCTTCTATCTTCGTCAATAACAATATTATTCACAGCCCTGTTGCCCTGGATACAGAGCTTCAGGCTGTAGCCGTTCGTGTTTCATTGTCTAAAACAATCACATTATGTTCAGTGTATATTCCCGTGAACATTACTTTGTCAGCTTTGCGGTTACATAATTTAAAACAGTTGGCCAAACCTTTTATACTTTTGGGATATTTTAATTCCCATAATCCCCTATGGGGCAGTACTAACACCAATCATACGGGCAAGATAGTAGAAGGCTTCTTATCTAACGAGGAACTGTGTTATTTCAATGATGGTTCTAATACCTTTTTACACCCGGGTAGCGGCGCTTATTCTGCTATCGACCTCACTATCACAGATGAATCACCTCCCGGATCTTTCTTGGAAAGTGCATGACGATCTTTGTGGTAGTCACCATTTTCCTATAATCATACAGCATATCACTTCTAGTTCTTTATAACGTGTCGCTAGATGGAAATTCGATAAAGCAGTTTGGATCGCATTTGAGATGTTTTGTGAGGCTGATATCACCTCAGATACTCTCAGCGCAGCAGATTATCCTATATTAAAATTTAATGAACCTGATTTAGAAGCGGCTGACAGAACTATCCCTAAGGTCTGGACAAATCCAAAATCCGAGAGTAAACCCTGGTCCGACAATGACTGTCGTAAAGCCATAAAGGACCGGAAAAGGCTGAACGAAGATATAATCATTGTTCTCCTGATAATTATTTAAACCATGTTCGTAATTTTAGAGCTAAAGCTTGTCGATTAATCAAGTCCAAGAGACGATCTTGTTAGCGGAACTATGTTTCGGGCATTACGTCAACAACACCTATGCGTAAGGCCTGGGACATGGTTCAGAAACTTAAGGGCAAAAATAATAAAGCAAAAGTCTAGCATATAAAAGATGGAGATAATATATTAACCTCTCCATCTGATATAGCCAATAAATTAGCTGAGACAATTTCCAAGAAATCTATTTCTGAGAACTATACTAAGAAATTCCAATATATTAAAAACCAGAAGGAGAAAAATTGCCCTTTTCTTCTAAGAATTTAGAAGATTGTATTTGTCCTTCTAATATCGAGGAACTCAAAGCTGCATTAAGAAAAGCCTACAATACTGCTGGTGGTCCTCACCTTGTATATTATAAGTTTATAAATCATTTACGGCTCGAGCCACTGGAGACTTTCCAGAGACTGGAGACTTGCTTAATGATCTTCATGGAGGGAGGCGTGTATTATCCCGTTCCCTAAACCGGGTAAGGATCATAGTGATCCAAATAATTACCGTCCCATAGATCTGACCAGCTGTATCTGTAAGACTATGGAACGGATGATTAATGATAGACTTGTTTGCTTTCTTGAAACCAACAATTACTTTCTAATATTCAATGTGGTTTTCGTCAAGGTAGATCCACTATGGATCACCTTGTTCGATTCGAAACTTTAATTCGCGATGGCTTCATCAATAACGAACATGTGGTGCCCATATTTTTCGACCTTGAAAAGGCCTACGACACCACATGGAAATAGAGTATTTTAACAGACCCCGCTGATATGGGTCTTAAAGGTCGATTACCTATATTTATATCTCAATTTTTATCTGATCGTCAATTTAAGGTACTGGTGGTGTCCACTCTCTCTAAGTCTCTCATCAGGCACAGAGGGTTCTTTATATGTTGATGATTTCCTTATATGCTACCGAGCTAAGAATATGAATAATATCGAACGTCAAGTTGCAGCTTTGTCTCAGTAAGATCGAGAAATGGGCAACTGAAAACGGTTTTAGATTTTCAACGTCTAAAACCGTCGGTATGGATTTTTGTAACAAACGGAAACTTCATCTTGATCCCGATCTTAATTTTTGTGGTAAACAGGTTAAAATTGTTGGAAAAACTAAATTTTAGGTATAATATTTGATAATAAGCTATCTTTTATACCTCATCTTAAATTGCTTCAAGCTAAATGTACAAAGGCTCTCGATATAATTAAAGTCGTGTCTAGCACCGATTGGGGTGCTGACCGATTAGTTTTACTCAACTTATATCGTTCTCTGGTGAGGTATAAGTTGGATTATGGACCTATCATTTACGGTTCAGCTAGGAAGTCGCATTTTAAAATGTTGGATCCTGTCCATCACCAAGGTTTGAGGCTCAGCCTTGGTGCTTTTAGAACCTCACCAGTAGAAAGTTTATACGTGGAGGCAAATTTTTACACTGGCCCTTGCACGAAATTTCTGTCAGGTGAAACATCCATATACGGGCCAATGTAGATGTATGATGGAATAGAAGTACAATTAAAGATCAACAGGTATGTATTTAGTTTTAGGATATTTCCAGATTTCTTCATAGTGAAGCGCTTTACTCTAGTAACAACCCTGTGATTTTAATTCCTCGCAGACTTTCTCTTCCGACAGTTCCAAAATATCTTGATCCCGGTAGCGAATTATTCCCTGACAGCTCTTCAGGGAATTGTGAGGGGATGTAAACACAAGTATGTCCGAAACTTTTTTTCCAAGATAGTAACTTGATTGATTGTTGTTGGGGGAGACATTCAACATGTCTCCGGAGAATGAGAATGTCTCCGGATTTTAGCTTTTTGATGTTTTTTAGGGTTCCAGCTACACCTTGGAAAGGGATGGATTTTGAAGGCCGGCTTCTGTTCATTCTTAGTTGAAAGAGCAATAAAAGCCGACCAACTGTCCGGCACAATACATTTATTAAACGAGTGCGACAAAACCTTCAACTTCCTCTGGAATTTGGGGGCCTCCGTGACTCTAATCAGCTAGAGCGCTAGCATAGCGTAGTGGCCTAAAAGCTTCTCATCAATGCTGTCGCTGTGAGTTCAAGTTCAGCTCATGCTGGTTTCTGGACTGACAGCAACCTGTATAAGTGAAGTATCCTTGAGTACGGCGTAAAACACTAATCAAATAAATCAATCAATCAAAATAGAATTCAATGATAATAAATTTGATGCTTGCTGTTTTCTGAGACATTCAATAAAAATATCGGCCGATCTTAATTTTTTAACATTTTTAACTTGACCAGCTGAACCTTTTAATGTTTTTTTAAAGACCAAATGGATCTACTTTAGACGCTGGATGTTGGTCGTTTTTGGTTGAGAAAACAATTAAAGCCGGACAACTGTTCGGTGCATTTCAAGAAGAGCTTGATTTTTACCTTTTTTGGCAGTATTCATTGGAGCATTGGAGCATTTTTGAGGAAAACATTATACAAAATTTTTAAGATTCATAGCGCCGTGTCCCTCACTCACCCCGGAGTGCCAACTTGGGCGGAAAACTTTCTGCGAGTAACCAGCAGAAAGTGAGAAGAGGATTCCACGCCACCGTGGATAAGGTGACATTTTCCCTCACACTCGAGCAGATTAAATCCATAAAATAGAGACAATCCACTCTATTGATCCTAAAGCCACCGCCCAGATATCAAGAGAATGTTACTAAAATATTCTGACATATAAACAAGTACTTATAATTGACATTTGGATATAGCAGAATTGACCCTCTGACATCTGGACCGACGTGACCAGACGATTGATCGAAGCGGGCCCTCCGACCACCCGTCTAAAGAGAAGTAAAGGCCAAAAACACGTTTAGGGCGTGAGGATCTCGCAAGACCAAATCGTCCTCAGTCACCAGGATCCCGTCCTCTCCAATTACGGGTCGAGACCCACGGCCAACAGCTCGGTTCCTAGTTGTCTTTCACACAACCGAGAAGATGTGAGCCTATTGTATTCATCGGGCCCACATGCGAGAGCTCTAGGATAGTCGCTTTTCACGACAAGCTTGCTTAGAGGGCTGACGTCCAATTCTTATCACCCTGGAGACCCCAATGGGAAAATCCGCTGTATAATTTGGTCATATACAGACTTTATGAAGGTAAACGTATAGGAGATTTATCTTTAAAATTTGGGCCAAGGATGACCTTTCTTGGGAGATATGCTATTAGATCTCCCTAATGCGGGTCATGTATTCGTCACATTCGCATCTGATTCCGAAGCATCGACATTCTGCAACGATTCAAATTAATTATAAGATTCGACCGCGTTTCTGGTGACCTCAGACGGACGCTCATGATTTTATGAACGTTTAAGTTTATGATTGTGTTGAGCAGGATGAAGAAGTAATTTTGTTGACAGGTTTAATTAATGTTGACACTATCTCGACCACAACGCCCAACGAAGTTTTCGGAGGAGTGTTCGAGGAAGAGATCGTGCGACGTGATTCCTGTTGTATTCTTGGGAAGTTTCAAGTTAATGAACGGTTTTACTTTTTAAAAAGATCGGATAGGCTAAACAAGCCCGTTGCCATGTCCAGTCTTTTGGCACTTATATTACGTAGAAGGATGTGTTATGTAGATCCACTGTTGAAACAGATGTGTAGTTAAATGTCAACAAGTACGTATCAGGTTTGATAATACTGTCACCGTGTTTTGTTGTGATTCGTTTGACATTTACAATCCCTTGAGATTTTAGTTCGTAGCATATCTGCTCCTCTGTGAAGTCGGCGAGGTCTTGATCTCTATCCCGGATCACTCCTTGACTGGAATTTAATATTGGATGAGGAGACAAACGAGCGGAAACATCAGCCATTTTAGTTAAGGACATTACATTTGTCGTGTGTGATTTACGAAAGGATTCCATCGGAACATCTTCCGTCCCAGTTTTAAACCAGTTTGTAAAAATATTTCCTTAAACGGTGACGGCGGTAGTAAGAACAAGTCGCCTCCCGGTTGTCTTCCACACAAAATGGCATCATGCAGGCATATTATAGTCACCGGACCCCACGGTCATGCTCTAGGTTAGTCGCTTTGTACGACAAGTTTGTCTAGAGGTGCTATTCATTTCACCCCGGACACCCCATATAAAGAGAATTTGTGTACATTTTTCACTAATTCCTGAACGCAAGAAATATTCTATGGTCGTAAGTTTAATTACTTTACAAGTCGTCTACAACGCTGTTTTATAAACTTAAACTCAGATGCTACGCCCTAATCGAGGACAAAATTGCATCTAAACCTTTGACACGAAACATTTAATTGCCCCGACAATACTCCATTGTGGACCTCGCGTTTTACTAGAAGGTTGCCCACATGTTTGTGGTTCTATATTTGGCATCCCAGGAGATCGCCAAGATAAATCAAATCTTAACTAAAATGTACTGCACAAAATATACAAATTTGTTGCAATTCTTCTAGGTAACAGGTATTTTCATTAAATGGCAAAAAATCGCAGTACGTGTATTGAAAGAATAAAAATGTTTTTAGCTTACCTGGATTACTAAAATCCAAACTGTTTCTTCTTGATGTGGGATGGTGTTCTTTAACACGCAGTGTGGCAGAAATGCGCATTTTCCACGACATGAAGCTTATATGTACACCAGTTCTGTATTGTCTGCATTCAAACCGGATTTGATTCAAAAAATGTCACCTCACAACCATCTATTTACTGAAGCATATTGTGTCTTTCTCCATTCGTGCTCATGGTGTAATTATGGCCCTGTGCGCGTGACTTTGTCCAGATGGTACCACCTATGTAATTACGTTGTGTTCAGAACCAATGTAATCGTTCTCCATACATTACTAAAAGGCATCTTTTTATCCCATAGGATAGATTCGTTATTTTGTGTTTTGACAAGAAACACACCGTCACAACTTTTTGCATTATTTGTAATTTTGCAATTCAAACTGCGTATATTAACTGGGATATTAACAACTGCATTGTATGGTTTTTGATCGCAGTATCCCTGTTACATCACATGCAAAATGATTGATTTTTGTTGTTGCCGTGTAACATTCCCGTTTTTAGTCTATGACATCTAGTCCTTTCGTTCTTGGCAAGAAAAAGGTTTAGTGTTTCTATGTTGAATTAAGATAACGCTTTCATGGACCAATCCTCTCCCTACATGGTTACTTGTCAAGGTCGGTGGTTTACCCCCAGACACTTCGGTTTCCTCCACCAATAAACGGTACCCTGTCATTTGTATAAAATCTGAAGTACCCGTCAATCCCCCTACTACAACAACCTATTCTAAAGTTTGCAGCAGATATACTGACAGGCTTAACGGCATGCGTCAGGACTGGTTTGCCGTTAAGCATATCTGTATATCTGCTACAAGTTTCTGCTAGCTATGCATTGCAAGAGGGCCGGTGGCGTATTATAAGCGTTTTTATTTTTTCTTGTTTTAAATCTAATATTCTAACAAGAAACTATGTCAAAAACTGTTATTTACAAGTTTAAATAAGCTGTGAGAATGTGTGATGTAAAAAAAATACAGAGATCGGTTTTCAGGTAATATGTTAAAACAACCGAGCGTTGTAAACGTTGATGGTAAAGGCATGAAAACCTGAGTTTTTCACCGCCCTTTTTTAGGGCGAACAAGTTTAAAACAGGAGATACTTTGCGACAGAATAAGAACCCAAATATAAAACAAAAAGAGTCGAAGATGTTTATAAACTGTTAAAAAGAAACAAACCTTAGGTAAGACTTAAAGAATGGAGTTAAAAAATGTCTTCTAGAACACCGTATGTGTACAGGATTCATCTGTATATATCACAATATATCACCAGCAATGCTGCCAAATAAATGAAATATAGCCGATTGTGTAGAATTTTTGCACAACATGAGCAAAGTGTACACAATCAACATGATTCAATGCCGTATTGAACATCACAACGCACTCTGGAGCACGGCTCCCATCGTTAACAAAATAGTGTAAAGGGCAAATACGGCACAGCGTTAGAACAACTTGGTCTTCTCAAGACATACCATTTATATAGGAATTATGGACAAATGATAGGGTGAATAGCGTGCAGTTTGTTATGCACCTGTAAATCCCATTCACCCTGCAAAAGGCGACCAATATATTTAAGAATATTCAATTGAAAATCAGTATGAAGTAATTTGATTTTTGATATAGGTCTATTTGGAAAGATTTTCCTCAATAGAATATGTCCTTGCCTCTTTAAATAAGTGTCCTATGCAAGGCTATAATTTGGCAAAAGCGACCCATTCACTACATATCTGTGCTCGCCCCCCAAAAACATAATAGGACCAATATAATACGTATAGATCTTCTCGGTTGTGCGAGAGACAACCGGGGAGCGACCTGTTTTCCGTGGGTTTGCCCTTAATCTCCGAGGGAGGGATCCTGGCGGCCGAGGGCGTGTTGGTGTTGCGACATTCTCGCGCCGGACACTCCACCTTGGCTCTTCTTGGAGAGAGTCGGGAAGTAGGATGGGCGCGATCCGATCAATTCGCTGGATCAAAACCCTATACTTGGCATTCTTTGACTTAATATGATGTCAAATTGCTTTTTCTTTATACACGTGTGCTTGGGATCGATGTAGAAGGCGGTGGCTAATCGGTTAATCCATTAGATTGGCAATCCGTGGCTGGTGGGGGTCACGTAAGGTGAACGTAATAAAAATACATCATGGCTTCTTCACAAGTTTCAAGAGTCGGTGGTAAGAAAAGGAGAAATAAAGTTCCACTAGATATTGAAATAGGAAACAATTATTTTCCTACATTCTTTGTAATCTAAGAAAATGAAAATAGATCTATTTGTGCTAAAAAGAAACATTAAAAAGCCATACTGAAACATTAAAACAGGTTACGAAAATGAAATCTGGAAACATTTTGTTGGAATGTTCCAGAAACAGTATATAAATTTACTGAAAATTGAAAAAACAGGAGCCTTTCTCTGTTTCTCCTCATAATACCTTAAACTGTTGTCATGGCATAGTTCGTGACAGAGACCAGGAATTACCGAACAAAATTAATTGAAGAATGAACGAATGGTTATGGCTTAACGACACTTTGGCAATATTGCAGCCATATCATGGTGAGAACAAGGTGAAAACACCAGGCGGTTGAAGTTTCCGATATGACAATGAGCATATCAAAAATTAGGCAAAACTCTTGAGACTTATATTTCTTTTTAAACTGATTTTAAACATGAGTTAAACTAGAAAACAGCATATTTTAAAAATAGAATATATAGAAATCTATAACTTTCTGTCTGTAAATATTTATTACAATTAAAATTGAAATTCTATGATATAGGCCAATGGCCTTCAAATATTTTGTGACAACACCGCTAGTGCAGAATCATTGCCGAACGTGGGCAAATTCTACAGTGTAACCAGGATATATTTGATGCCATATTGGGCATCAAATCCAACACACTCGAGAGCGCTGCTTCCATTTAGGATGTAATTGTGTGTTAGACAAGAATCCCCAATACGACACCTTGTTGAAACTACTCTGTCTCTGCGAGACATTCGATAAGTGTAGTAATTGTTTCAAATGACAGCATGGATGGAATGAAGGTTCTTATTGACCTGCATATCCCATTCACCCTGCCAAAATCGACGAATATATTTAAGAATATTAGACTTTATGTCAGTGTACGGATTTTAGCGCGATACAGGTTTATATAGGGCAGCTTTCGATTCCCTGTCTACGACTGTGTTTCCATGGATACCAGTATGACTTGGTATCCAACTGAATACAATATGTTTACCTCTTTTAATTAGTTTTCCATGTTTGGGCTATATGTAAATATATTTTGGATTTTTAAATTTGTTATTCTAAATTGCCAAAACGCAAGAGAGCGAGTCGCTGCATATCACTGCCCTCTGAGCAGAAACATATGATAAGGCCTGTATGTAACAGCTTAACGTCAATTCGTTGTTCCAAGAATATCACCGATTTTAATAAACAAGCTTGAACCGTCGTACAGCGGTTGAGCAAGACTTGAATCCGCATGTAGTTGTGATCACATATAGCTCGGAAACATACGATTGACTGCAAAGTAAACAAACAGAAATCTGCATGAGATTGCCTTTACTTAGTACGCCGCTTTTGATATATGCCATAGAATGTAGGCGCCAGGCCGTCGTTACTGTTAATTGTACTTACTGAACAAAACTGATTACATTTACGATATGTGGTAGTTGCAGTGCGATCTGTGGGGGAAAAGAACAGAGTTAATGAAACAAGTATTTTCAATGAACACAGTTGTCTGTCACGTGCAAATATCACAGGCGAGGAGAGAACAAATCTTTACGAACATATAGAATGCCAGTGCATTTGAAATACCGTTTTGTAGACCAATTACACCGCTTTCATAATGTCAACAAGCATACCACATGCTGTCTGTCAGTGTCAAATTTCACATCGCGCGGCAACACCTTCCTTGGTGATGTAAAACCATAAAAGCGAAACAACGCACTTTCATTGCACGCTATAATAAACTACCCGGAAAAGAAACGTATAACTTTTAAATGCAGTTTTTTTCTATGGAAAAATAAGTTCAATAAGTTTGAACGTTGTGTGAATACGTTTGCACATAAGCACCCTATGACACGTCACTTTTAACGAGATTCATTGAAATTAATGTTAAACATCAATGAAAAATCGGAAAAACAGAGTTTCGGGCCTGTTGAAAATTCTCGATAATGACCGCCGTATAATACCGATGTAGCGCATGGTAAGGGTGCAATACCATAAAAAACATCTAAGAGATGCCGAGACTCACACAAGCAGAACGTGATAGAGCCACTGGTATGGGCCGACATGGGGGCCAGCCAACACCACATTTGCCAGAACATTCAATTGCAGTCAAGCCACCATCAGCAGACGCACAGTCTACGACGACTCCGCGTGAGTGTAATCAGAGCTATCGCCCCTTCCGGGAATGGCATTGACTCCTCTACACCGTCAAAACAGGCTGCGTTGGGCAAGAGTTGTACGTCGATGGCAGCGACGAGACTGGGAAAGGGTGCTGTTCACTGATGAAAGCCGATATAACCTCTTCAGAAATGATGTCGAATTCGTGTGTATCGACGCAGGGAAGAGCGATTGGCACAAAACTGCATTCAGAATGTCCACCCTTTTGGTGCTGGTGGGGTGCTTGTATGGGGACAGGTGAGAACGAGATTGGTCATCATCCAGGGAAATCCGACTGGCCAAAGATACCGAGATGAAATATTGGAAGCTGTTGTGGTGCCATTCGTGCATAAACAGCCAAGGGGTATACTTTTGCAGCAGGACAATGCACGACCTCATACCGCCAGAGTTGTACTAAATTATCTGGACACCGTTGATGTCAACGTACTGCCTTGGCCAGCACGATCGCCAGAATGAATCCCTTAGAGCATCTGTGGGATCATCTTGATCGACGTCTGAGACAACGCGTCCCTGCCCTACAAAACAGGCAACAGCTCGAACAGGCTTTATTTGAGGAGTGGGACAGAATTCCTGATGACGTCATCCGGCGGCTGACGACTTCCATGAGGAGACGTATTTTGGCTTTAATTGGATGCAATGGGTGCTCACACACGCTACTAACGATCTGTCTTATGATATGATAGGACATTAGGTACACCTTTTTAAGGGAGTCCCTTTACTTGCATATGTTTTAATTTTTTCAGATTTACCCCATGCCTTCTTTACTCGGCCTGACAGCAAGTGTAATATCCATATGGTTTTTTTGAACAGAACTTGGAAAATGGTTTATTGCAATATAATGCTTATCATGTTGATACTGTCTGTCTTTCTTTCTCTTTCTTGTGGTGCTGAACAAGGTTATACGTTTTCTTTTGCCCGGTAGTTTACATGAACACATTAACATATAATTCAGAGCCAACTAATGTTCTTTGGCCTGTACACATCGGCCCCCCAGTTGTGTCAGGTTCGGAGCACAATTACACAGTCTTGTCATTAAAGGCCAATTAAACGCAAATGTCCACAGAATGTTAGAATGTTGTTCGAGGAAGTTTAGGTATCGTCCATCTCGAGAACCAAGCACAACTTGTGAACTAGACGTCGCAGAGTCCCTGCCTTGGTTCTGACTTCCACACACCTTACGAACCCCTTCTGATCCTGTACGACACTAAGACCACGTCCAAGGTTCCACGAGTTCCTCGCTGAATCCTCGGCAATCAGGGATCACGTCGTTGACACGAAATTTCGCTGTGGGCGCGTTCCACTTTTGTCTTTCCTGTAACAATGGTCAGGATTCCTTCACCCAGCCTTTCCAGAATACATCTGCACAGTACTGAACCTGACGCCACTCGTCGTTCATCTTGATTGCTTGCTGATGCAACAAATAATAAAGCACTTTGCTTACACCGCG